>NC_086449.1:844215763-844515763 GCF_028390025.1 Pseudophryne corroboree
TATCCTATTACTGACACTGTAATGTAGCATTCCGTATGCAGATACAGCCGCAGTCACACACAGAATATAGGCATGCCGCATGTCCGATTACTAATATTGTAATGTAGCATTCTGTATGCAGACACAGCCTCAGTCACACACAGAATATAGGTATGCCGCATATCATATTACTGACACTGTAATGTAGCATTCTGTATGCAGACACAGCCTCAGTTACACACAGAATATAGGTATGCCGCATATCATATTACTGACACTGTAATGTAGCATTCTGTATGCAGATACAGCCGCAGTCACACACAGAATATAGGCATGCCGCATATCATATTACTGACACTGTAATGTAGCATTCTGTATGCAGACACAGCCTCAGTTACACACAGAATATAGGCATGCCGCATATCATATTACTGACACTGTAATGTAGCATTCTGTATGCAGACACAGCCTCAGTTACACACAGAATATAGGTATGCCGCATATCATATTACTGACACTGTAATGTAGCATTCCGTATGCAGATACAGCCGCAGTCACACACAGAATATAGGCATGCCGCATATCCTATTACTGACACTGTAATGTAGCATTCCGTATGCAGATACAGCCGCAGTCACACACAGAATATAGGCATGCCGCATGTCCGATTACTAATATTGTAATGTAGCATTCTGTATGCAGACACAGCCTCAGTCACACACAGAATATAGGTATGCCGCATATCATATTACTGACACTGTAATGTAGCATTCTGTATGCAGACACAGCCTCAGTTACACACAGAATATAGGTATGCCGCATATCATATTACTGACACTGTAATGTAGCATTCTGTATGCAGACACAGCCTCAGTTACACACAGAATATAGGCATGCCGCATATCATATTACTGACACTGTAATGTAGCATTCTGTATGCAGACACAGCCGCAGTCACACACAGAATATAGGCATGCCGCATATCCGATTACTAATACTGTAATGTAGCATTCTGTATGCAGACACAGCCTCAGTCACACACAGAATATAGGCATGCCGCATATCCGATTACTAATACTGTAATGTAGCATTCTGTATGCAGACACAGCCTCAGTCACACACAGAATATAGGCATGCCGCATGTCCGATTACTAATACTGTAATGTAGCATTCGGTATGCAGACACAGCCTCAGTCACACACAGAATATAGGCATGCCGCATATCCTATTACTGACACTGTAATGTAGCATTCTGTATGCAGACACAGACGCAGTCACACACAGAATATAGGCATGCCGCATGTCCAATTACTAATACTGTAATGTAGCATTCGGTATGCAGACACAGCCTCAGTCACACACAGAATATAGGCATGCCGCATATCCTATTACTGACACTGTAATGTAGCATTCTGTATGCAGACACAGCCGCAGTCACACACAGAATATAGGCATGCCGCATATCCTATTACTGACACTGTAATGTAGCATTCTGTATGCAGACACAGCCTCAGTCACACACAGAATATAGGCATGCCGCATATCCTATTACTGACACTGTAATGTAGCATTCTGTATGCAGACACAGCCGCAGTCACACACAGAATATAGGTATGCCGCATGTCCGATTACTAATACTGTAATGTAGCATTCGGTATGCAGACACAGCCTCAGTCACACACAGAATATAGGCATGCCGCATATCCTATTACTGACACTGTAATGTAGCATTCTGTATGCAGACACAGCCGCAGTCACACACAGAATATAGGCATGCCGCATGTCCGATTACTAATACTGTAATGTAGCATTCGGTATGCAGACACAGCCTCAGTCACACACAGAATATAGGCATGCCGCATATCCTATTACTGACACTGTAATGTAGCATTCTGTATGCAGACACAGCCTCAGTCACACACAGAATATAGGCATGCCGCATATCCAAGTACTGACACTGTAATGTAGCATTCTGTATGCAGACACAGCCGCAGTCACACACAGAATATAGGCATGCCGCATATCCTATTACTGACACTGTAATGTAGCATTTTGTATGCAGACACAGCCTCAGTCACACACAGAATATAGGCATGCCGCATATCCTATTACTGACACTGTAATGTAGCATTCTGTATGCAGACACAGACGCAGTCACACACAGAATATAGGCATGCTGCATGTCCGATTACTAATACTGTAATGTAGCATTCGGTATGCAGACACAGCCTCAGTCACACACAGAATATAGGCATGCCGCATATCATATTACTGACACTGTAATGTAGCATTCTGTATGCAGACACAGCCTCAGTCACACACAGAATATAGGCATGCCGCATATCATATTACTGACACTGTAATGTAGCATTCTGTATGCAGACACAGCCGCAGTCACACACAGAATATAGGCATGCCGCATGTCCGATTACTAATACTGTAATGTAGCATTCTGTATGCAGACACAGCCTCAGTCACACACAGAATATAGGCATGCCGCATATCCAAGTACTGACACTGTAATGTAGCATTCTGTATGCAGACACAGCCGCAGTCACACACAGAATATAGGCATGCCGCATATCCTATTACTGACACTGTAATGTAGCATTCTGTATGCAGACACAGCCTCAGTCACACACAGAATATAGGCATGCCGCATGTCCGATTACTAATACTGTAATGTAGCATTCTATATGCAGACACAGCCTCAGTCACACACAGAATATAGGCATGCCACATATCATATTACTGACACTGTAATGTAGCATTCTGTATGCAGACACAGCCTCAGTCACACACAGAATATAGGCATGCCGCATGTCCGATTACTAATACTGTAATGTAGCATTCGGTATGCAGACACAGCCGCAGTCACACACAGAATATAGGCATGCCGCATGTCCGATTACTAATACTGTAATGTAGCATTCGGTATGCAGACACAGCCTCAGTCACACACAGAATATAGGCATGCCGCATATCATATTACTGACACTGTAATGTAGCATTCTGTATGCAGACACAGCCGCAGTCACACACAGAATATAGGCATGCCGCATGTCCGATTACTAATACTGTAATGTAGCATTCGGTATGCAGACACAGCCTCAGTCACACACAGAATATAGCCATGCCGCATATCCTATTACTGACACTGTAATGTAGCATTCGGTATGCAGACACAGCCTCAGTCACACACAGAATATAGGCATGCCTCATATCCTATTACTGACACTGTAATGTAGCATTCTGTATGCAGACACAGCCGCAGTCACACACAGAATATAGGCATGCCGCATGTCCGATTACTAATACTGTAATGTAGCATTCGGTATGCAGACACAGCCTCAGTCACACACAGAATATAGGCATGCCGCATATCCTATTACTGACACTGTAATGTAGCATTCTGTATGCAGACACAGCCTCAGTCACACACAGAATATAGGCATGCCGCATATCCAAGTACTGACACTGTAATGTAGCATTCTGTATGCAGACACAGCCGCAGTCACACACAGAATATAGGCATGCCGCATATCCTATTACTGACACTGTAATGTAGCATTCTGTATGCAGACACAGCCTCAGTCACACACAGAATATAGGCATGCCGCATATCCAAGTACTGACACTGTAATGTAGCATTCTGTATGCAGACACA
Organism: Pseudophryne corroboree; assembly: GCF_028390025.1. NCBI lineage: Eukaryota > Metazoa > Chordata > Amphibia > Anura > Myobatrachidae > Pseudophryne > Pseudophryne corroboree. The sequence goes on from NC_086449.1 coordinate 844,219,410, forward strand.
GCCTCAGTCACACACAGAATATAGGCATGCCGCATGTCCGATTACTAATACTGTAATGTAGCATTCTATATGCAGACACAGCCTCAGTCACACACAGAATATAGGCATGCCGCATATCATATTACTGACACTGTAATGTAGCATTCTGTATGCAGACACAGCCGCAGTCACACACAGAATATAGGCATGCCGCATGTCCGATTACTAATACTGTAATGTAGCATTCCGTATGCAGATACAGCCTCAGTCACATACAGAATGTAGGCATGGCGCATATCATATTACTGACACTGTAATGTAGCATTCTGTATGCAGACACAGCCGCAGTCACACACAGAATATAGGCATGCCGCATGTCCGATTACTAATACTGTAATGTAGCATTCGGTATGCAGACACAGCCTCAGTCACACACAGAATATAGGCATGCCGCATGTCCGATTACTAATACTGTAATGTAGCATTCTGTATGCAGACACAGCCTCAGTCACACACAGAATATAGGCATGCCGCATGTCCGATTACTAATACTGTAATGTAGCATTCGGTATGCAGACACAGCCTCAGTCACACACAGAATATAGGCATGCCGCATGTCCGATTACTAATACTGTAATGTAGCATTCTGTATGCAGACACAGCCTCAGTCACACACAGAATATAGGCATGCCGCATATCATATTACTGACACTGTAATGTAGCATTCTGTATGCAGACACAGCCGCAGTCACACACAGAATATAGGCATGCCGCATGTCCGATTACTAATACTGTAATGTAGCATTCGGTATGCAGACACAGCCTCAGTCACACACAGAATATAGGCATGCCGCATGTCCGATTACTAATACTGTAACGTAGCATTCTGTATGCAGACACAGCCTCAGTCACACACAGAATATAGGCATGCCGCATATCCTATTACTGACACTGTAATGTAGCATTCTGTATGCAGATACAGCCGCAGTCACACACAGAATATAGGCATGCCGCATGTCCGATTACTAATACTGTAACGTAGCATTCTGTATGCAGACACAGCCGCAGTCACACACAGAATATAGGCATGCCGCATGTCCGATTACTAATACTGTAACGTAGCATTCTATATGCAGACACAGCCGCAGTCACACACAGAATATAGGCATGCCGCATGTCCGATTACTAATACTGTAATGTAGCATTCTGTATGCAGACACAGCCGCAGTCACACACAGAATATAGGCATGCCGCATGTCCGATTACTAATACTGTAATGTAGCATTCTATATGCAGACACAGCCTCAGTCACACACAGAATATAGGCATGCCGCATATCATATTACTGACACTGTAATGTAGCATTCTGTATGCAGACACAGCCTCAGTTACACACAGAATATAGGCATGCCGCATATCATATTACTGACACTGTAATGTAGCATTCTGTATGCAGACACAGCCGCAGTCACACACAGAATATAGGCATGCCGCATATCATATTACTGACACTGTAACGTAGAATTCTGTATGCAGACACAGCCTCAGTCACACACAGAATATAGGCATGCCGCATGTCCGATTACTAATACTGTAATGTAGCATTCTATATGCAGACACAGCCTCAGTCACACACAGAATATAGGCATGCCGCATATCATATTACTGACACTGTAATGTAGCATTCTGTATGCAGACACAGCCGCAGTCACACACAGAATATAGGCATGCTGCATGTCCGATTACTAATACTGTAATGTAGCATTCCGTATGCAGATACAGCCTCAGTCACATACAGAATGTAGGCATGGCGCATATCATATTACTGACACTGTAATGTAGCATTCTGTATGCAGACACAGCCGCAGTCACACACAGAATATAGGCATGCCGCATGTCCGATTACTAATACTGTAATGTAGCATTCGGTATGCAGACACAGCCTCAGTCACACACAGAATATAGGCATGCCGCATGTCCGATTACTAATACTGTAATGTAGCATTCGGTATGCAGACACAGCCTCAGTCACACACAGAATATAGGCATGCTGCATGTCCGATTACTAATACTGTAATGTAGCATTCCGTATGCAGATACAGCCTCAGTCACATACAGAATGTAGGCATGGCGCATATCATATTACTGACACTGTAATGTAGCATTCTGTATGCAGACACAGCCGCAGTCACACACAGAATATAGGCATGCCGCATATCCTATTACTGACACTGTAATGTAGCATTCTGTATGCAGACACAGCCGCAGTCACACACAGAATATAGGCATGCCACATGTCCGATTACTAATACTGTAAAGTAGCATTCTATATGCAGACACAGCCTCAGTCACATACAGAATATAGGCATGCCGCATATCATATTACTGACACTGTAATGTAGCATTCTGTATGCAGACACAGCCGCAGTCACACACAGAATACAGGCATGCCGCATGTCCGATTACTAATACTGTAATGTAGCATTCTGTATGCAGACACAGCCTCAGTCACACACAGAATATAGGCATGCCGCATATCCTATTACTGACACTGTAATGTAGCATTCTGTATGCAGACACAGCCTCAGTCACACACAGAATATAGGCATGCCGCATATCATATTACTGACACTGTAATGTAGCATTCTGTATGCAGACACAGCCGCAGTCACACACAGAATACAGGCATGCCGCATGTCCGATTACTAATACTGTAATGTAGCATTCTGTATGCAGACACAGCCGCAGTCACACACAGAATATAGGCATGCCGCATGTCCGATTACTAATACTGTAATGTAGCATTCTATATGCAGACACAGCCTCAGTCACACACAGAATATAGGCATGCCGCATGTCCGATTACTAATACTGTAATGTAGCATTCTATATGCAGACACAGCCTCAGTCACATACAGAATGTAGGCATGCCGCATATCCTATTACTGACACTGTAATGTAGCATTCTGTATGCAGACACAGCCGCAGTCACACACAGAATATAGGCATGCCGCATGTCCGATTACTAATACTGTAATGTAGCATTCTATATGCAGACACAGCCTCAGTCACACACAGAATATAGGCATGCCGCATATCATATTACTGACACTGTAATGTAGCATTCTGTATGCAGACACAGCCGCAGTCACACACAGAATATAGGCATGCCGCATGTCCGATTACTAATACTGTAATGTAGCATTCCGTATGCAGATACAGCCTCAGTCACATACAGAATGTAGGCATGGCGCATATCCTATTACTGACACTGTAATGTAGCATTCTGTATGCAGACACAGCCTCAGTCACACACAGAATATAGGCATGCCGCATATCCTATTACTGACACTGTAACGTAGCATTCTGTATGCAGACACAGCCGCAGTCACACACAGAATATAGGTATGCCGCATATCATATTACTGACACTGTAATGTAGCATTCTGTATGCAGATACAGCCACAGTCACACACAGAATATAGGCATGCCGCATGTCCGATTACTAATACTGTAATGTAGCATTCTGTATGCAGATACAGCCTCAGTCACACACAGAATATAGGCATGCCGCATGTCCGATTACTAATACTGTAATGTAGCATTCCGTATGCAGATACAGCCTCAGTCACATACAGAATGTAGGCATGGCGCATATCCTATTACTGACACTGTAATGTAGCATTCTGTATGCTGATACACACACAGATTATAGACATGCCACATGTCTTTTTAACCAGAGTCTGCATGTGCATCTTGTATTCATGTGTCACAGCTCATAACATACGGAGGCTAGATGAAGAAGGACGCATCTGTATGGCACCAAAAAGCCCTACATTAGGGGGGGCTTCAACCTCGCACCTCAGGAGTCTGCAGGCAGAATCTGTGATATAAACAATTGAATAGCTCTCTTCAGACAGCTCTGTGCGGCGATAAAACAATTGAATCCCCCCCCTCCCCCCGTGTGTATATATTTGTGTCTGTACACAGGGCCAGATTAACAATGGGGCGGATGGAGCTCCAGCTCCAGGCCTCCACACAAAAATAGGCCCATCACCGTGGCAGCATGATGATCCCTATCCAATGGCTGGCCACATGGTCGTCCATAAATCATAATAACTATTAAGAATGCATTTTTATTTTTCTCACAGAATTATGCAAATTTTTATATGTTTACATATTTAGGGAGACATTGGAGCTGATAGTGTAGGGTTGTACACGCCCATATGGCTCTGGCCACACCCACACAGCACGGATCACACCTCCCCCATTTCTCACAATAGGCCCTTGAAAATTTTCAGCTCCAGGCCCGTATGGCCCTTAATCCGGCCCTGTCTGTACATCAGTGTTTGTCAGTATGTGTGTATAGTGACTGTATCTAGTCTGTTTGGTAGAGCACCTAATACACCCAGCGTCTATACCCCATACAGTGCAAGATGGCCGGCACGACTGAGCCGCTCCGAGACATGCCGTGCACCATCTTTTTCCTAACGTGTTTTCTTTTATTTGCATCATGAAGCAGTGAAACACCAATGTTCTCCTCACTGGCCTCGCTTGCTCCCATCTTGCTCCCCTCCGATCTGTCCTCAACTCCGCAGCTAGGCTTATCTTCCTCTCCCGCTGCTCCACATCTGTCACTCCCCTTCCCCAATACCTGCACTGGCTCCCATTCCCCTACAGAATCCTCTTCACACCCCTCACCCTCACATACAAGGCCATCTCTAATTCCACTGCTCCCTACATCTCCAACCTCCTTTCCCTTCATTCTCCCTCCTGCCCCCTATGGTCGGCCAATGCCTGTCGCCTCTTCTCTGGTCACTGCTTCCCATGCTCGAGTTCAAGACTATACCCGTGCTGCACCCCTTCAGTGGAACGCACTCCCCCACTCCATTAGACTCTCACCGACCTTGCAAAGCTTCAAACGGGCACTAAAAACCCATCTATCCATCAAAGTGTACCCCTCCGATGCATAACCTAGTCCTGAGGCCACGCCTCCACCTCCCTGCCCTGAGGCCGCTCCTCCATCCCCCTGCCCTGAGGCCGCTCCTCCATCCCCCTGCCCTGAGGCCGCTCCTCCATCCCCCTGCCCTGAGGCCGCTCCTCCATCCCCCTGCCCTGAGGCCGCTCCTCCATCCCCCTGCCCTGAGGCCGCTCCTCCTTCCCCCTGCCCTGAGGCCGCTCCTCCATCTTCCTGCCCTGAGGCCGCTCCCCCATCCTCCTGCCCTGAGGCCGCTCCCCCATCCTCCTGCCCTGAGGCCGCTCCTCCATTCTCCAGCCCTGAGGCCGCTCCTCCTTACCTCTGCCCTGAGGCCGCTCCTCCTTACCTCTGCCCTGAGGCCGCTCCTCCTTACCTCTGCCCTGAGGCCACTCCTCCATCCCCCTGCCCTGAGGCCGCTCCTCCATCCCCATGCCATGAGGCCGCTCCTCCATCCCCCTGCCCAGAGGCAACTCATCCATCCCCCTGCCCGCTCCTTCAGCCCCCTACCCTGAAGCCGCTCCTCCATCCCCCTGCCCTAAGGCAACTCATCCATCCCCCTGCCCGCTCCTCCATCCTCCTGCCCTGAGGCCGCTCCTCCTTCCACCTGCCCTGAGGCCGCTCCTCCATCCCCCTGCCCAGAGGTCGCTCCTCCATCCACCTGCCCTGAGGCCACTCCTCCATCCCCCTGCCCTGAGGCCGCTCCTCCTTCCCCCTGCCCTGAGGCCGCTCCTCCTTCCCCCTGCCCTGAGGCCGATCATCCTTCCCCCTGCCCTGAGGCCGCTCCTCCTTCCCCCTGCCCTGAGGCCGCTCCTCCTTCCCCCTGCCCTGAGGCCGCTCCTCCATCCCCCTGCCCTGAGGCCGCTCCTCCATCCCCCTGCCCTGAGGCCGCTCCTCCATCCCCCTGCCCTGAGGCCGCTCCTCCATCCCCCTGCCCTGAGGTCGCTCCTCCATCCCCCTGCCTGCTCCTCCATCCCCCTGCCCTGAAGCCGCTCCTCCATCCCCCTGCCCTGAAGCCGCTCCTCCATCCCCCTGCCCTGAGGCCGCTTCTCCTTCCCCCTGCCCTGAGGCCGCTTCTCCTTTTCCCCCTGCCCTGAGGCCGCTCCTCCTTCCCCCGCTCCTCCTTCCCCCTGCCCTGAGGCCGCTCCTCCTTCCCCCTGCCCTGAGGCCGATCCTCCATCCTCCTTCCCCCTGCCCTGAGGCCGCTCCTCCTTCCCCCTGCCCTGAGTGTGGTCGCCCTAGAGAGCGGATACCGCTGTGTATGGAGCACACTGGAACGTGTGTTGGGAAACGCAGTGGCTGCTACATTGTAGAACTTTTATATACAGATGCAGATACACAAGTATCACATTACTCAGCACCGTCCCCTGACTCACCTCGCTGCGACTAAAGCTGCTCATACACTAGACCAGCGGTTCCCAAACTGTCTGCAATCACGGCGCCTCCAGGACAAAAGCCGAGAGAGAGACTTCCTGCTCCGCCGCGCACAGCACACTGCAGAGGAGAGAGTCTTCCTGCTCCGCCGCGCACAGCGCACTGCAGAGGAGAGAGAGATACTTCCTGCTCCGCCGCGCACAGCACACTGCAGAGGAGAGAGACTTCCTGTTCCGCCGCGCACAGCGCACTGCAGAGGAGAGAGACTTCCTGCTCTGCCGCGCACAGCACATTGCAGAGAAGAGAGACTTCCTGCTCCGCCGCGCACAGCACACTGCAGAGGAGAGAGACTTCCTGCTCCGCCGCGCACAGCACACTGCAGAAAGGAAATTGAACATAAACTGAAGCTCCCGAGGGCTGCTGGGAGCTGCAGTTTACTTTGTTTCATCACAGAAATGCGGCAGCTAATAGAGTCTGGATCTTAAGCTCTGATGGCTCTAAGCTACCGTTGTGCATAGGGAGAGGGTGTTAGGGGTCTCGGCGCCCCCTCCAATCCGGCGCCCAGGTCGCTTGCCCCCCTAGCTCCCCCCTAGTTACGGCCATGCATAAGATAAATTGTGCGGTGAGGGACAGGATTCGCTTCTGTTTGTCACATATTGTATGATTAGCAGCCGCCAGCGCTGGTTTTATCTATTACACTGACCATAAATTATTTTAATTGGTCCTGGACCAGCAATCCAATGCGTCCCTGCAAGTGCCCTGAGGCACCCCAGGGTGACACTGCACACAGTTTGGGAACCACTGCACTATACAATTATCTGACAGATCTGGCTGGTTGGGTGACTGTTGTTCATGCAAATTGGTTAAAGCCGTCATTTAATCAGGTTTTTTAAACGACAGTTTTTTTCCAGTGTTTGGGAGCAAATGGTCGACTTTTATTTCCTTGCATCCAACAGTCAGATCTGGCAGATAATTGTATAGTGTGTGATCAAAGACGCATTTTCAGCAAAAAGATGCCAAAATACGCTAGCAGATTGCCAGGGGATCATCACACTGAGACGGGCTAGACAGATTATATTGTGTAGCGGCTGTGCCTAGTCTGTATTGCAGAGCGCTGTGATATATAGGGTAATTCTGAGTTGATCGCAGCAGCAAGTTTGTTAGAAATTGGGCAAAACCATGGGGGTCATTCCGAGTTGTTCGCTCGCAAGCTGCTTTTAGCAGATTTACTCACGCTAAGTCGCCGCCTACTGGGAGTGAATCTTAGCTTCTTAAAATTGCGAACGACGTATTCGCAATATTGCGATTACACCTCTCTTAGCAGTTTCTGAGTAGCTCCAGACTTACTCGGCATATGCAATCAGTTCAGTGTTTGTCGTTCCTGGTTTGACGTCACAAACACTCCCAGCGTTCGCCCAGACACTCCCCCGTTTCTCCAGCCACTCCCGCGTTTTTCCCAGAAACGGCAGCGTTTTTTCACACACTCCCATAAAACGGCCAGTTTCCGCCCAGAAACACCCACTTCCTGTCGATCACATTACGATCACCAGAACGATGAAAAAGCCGTGAGTAAAATTCCTAACTGCATAGCAAATTTACTTGGCGCAGTCGCACTGCGGACGTTGCGCATGCGCACTAAGCGGAAAATCGCTGCAATGCGAAAAAAATTACCGAGCGAACAACTCGGAATGACCCCCCATGTGCACTGCAGGTGGGGCAGATGTAACATGTGCAGAGAGAGTTAGATTTGGGTGGGTTATTTTGTTTCTGTGCAGGGTAAATACTGGCTGCTTTATTTTTACACTGAAATTTAGATTTCAGTTTGAACACACCCCACCCAAATCTAACTCTCTCTGCACATGTTATATCTGCCTCCCCTGCAGTGCACATGGTTTTGCCCAACTGCCAAAAAAATTCCTGCTGCGATCAACTTGGAATTACCCCCATAGTGCATTAGAGTATATTGTGTAGCGGCTGTGCCTAGTCTGTATTGCAGAGCATTGTTATATAGTGCAGCAGAGTATATTGTGTAGCGGCTGTGCCTAGTCTGTATTGCAGAGCATTGTTATATAGTGCAGCAGAGTATATTGTGTAGCGGCTGTGCCTAGTCTGTATTGCAGAGCACTGTGATATAGTGCAGCAGAGTATATTGTGTAGCGGCTGTGCCTAGTCTGTATTGCAGAGCACTGTGATATAGTGCAGCAGAGTATATTGTGTAGCGGCTGTGCCTAGTCTGTATTGCAGAGCACTGTGATATAGTGCAGCAGAGTATATGGTGTAGCGGCTGTGCCTAGTCTGTATTGCAGAGCGCTGTGATATAGTGCAGCAGAGTATATTGTGTAGCGGCTGTGCCTAGTCTGTATTGCAGAGCGCTGTGATATAGTGCAGCAGAGTATATTGTGTAGCGGCTGTGCCTAGTCTGTATTGCAGAGCGCTGTGATATAGTGCAGCAGAGTATATGGTGTAGCGGCTGTGCCTAGTCTGTATTGCAGAGCACTGTGATATAGTGCAGTAGAGTATATAGTGTAGCGGCTGTGCCTAGTCTGTATTGCAGAGCGCTGTGATATAGTGCAGCAGAGTATATAGTGTAGCGGTGTGCCTATTTTGTATTGCAGAGCACTGTAATATAGTGCAGCAGAGTATATTGTGTAGCGGCTGTGCCTAGTCTGTATTGCAGAGCGCTGTCATATAGTGCAGCAGAGTATATAGTGTAGTGGCTGTGCCTAGTCTGTATTGCAGAGCGCTGTGATATAGTGCAGCAGAGTATATTGTGTAGCGGCTGTGCCTAGTCTGTATTGCAGAGCACTGTGATATAGTGCAGCAGAGTATATTGTGTAGCGGCTGTGCCTAGTCTGTATTGCAGAGCGCTGTGATATAGTGCAGCAGAGTATATAGTGTAGTGGCTGTGCCTAGTCTGTATTGCAGAGCGCTGTGATATAGTGCAGCAGAGTATATTGTGTAGCGGCTGTGCCTAGTCTGTATTGCAGAGCACTGTGATATAGTGCAGCAGAGTATATTGTGTAGCGGCTGTGCCTAGTCTGTATTGCAGAGCGCTGTGATATAGTGCAGCAGAGTATATGATGTAGCGGCTGTGCCTAGTCTGTACAGCAGAGCGCTGTGATATAGTGCAGCAGAGTATAGGATGTAGCGGCTGTGCCTAGTGTATACTGCAGAGCGCTGTGATGTAGTGCAGCAGAGTATATGGTGTAGTGGCTGTGCCTAGTCTGTATTGCAGAGCACTGTTATATATTGCAGCAGAGTATATGGTGTAGCGGATGTGCCTAGTCTGTATTGCAGAGCGCTGTGATATAGTGCAGCAGAGTATATAGTGTAGTGGCTGTGCCTAGTCTGTATAGCAGAGCGCTGTGATATATTGCAGCAGAGTATATTGTGTAGTGGCTGTGCCTAGTCTGTATTGCAGAGCGCTGTGATATAGTGCAGCAGAGTATATGGTGTAGTGGCTGTGCCTAGTCTGTACTGCAGAGCGCTGTGATATAGTGCATTAGAGTATATAGTGTAGTGGCTGTGCCTAGTCTGTATTGCAGAGCGCTGTGATATATTGCAGCAGAGTATATTGTGTAGTGGCTGTGCCTAGTCTGTAATGCAGAGCACTGTGATATATTGCAGCAGAGTATATTGTGTAGCGGCTGTGCCTAGTCTGTATTGCAGAGCGCTGTGATATAGTGCAGCAGAGTATATGGTGTAGCGGCTGTGCCTAGTCCGTATTGCAGAGCACTGTGATATAGTGCAGCAGAGTATATGGTGTAGCGGCTGTGCCTAGTCTGTATTGCAGAGTGCTGTGATATAGTGTAGCAGAGTATATGGTGTAGCGGCTGTGCCTAGTCTGTATTGCAGAGCGCTGTGATATAGTGTAGCAGAGTATATGGTGTAGCGGCTGTGCCTAGTCTGTATTGCAGAGCACTGTGATATATTGCAGCAGAGTATATTGTGTAGCGGCTGTGCCTAGTCTGTATTGCAGAGCGCTGTGATATAGTGCAGCAGAGTAATGGGCCCTCATTCCGAGTCGTTCGCTCGGTAATTTTCATCGCATCGCAGTGAAATTCCGCTTAGTACGCATGCGCAATATTCGCACTGCGACTGCGCCAAGTAATTTTACAATGAAGATAGTATTTTTACTCACGGCTTTTTCTTCGCTCCGGCGATCGTAGTGTGATTGACAGGAAATGGGTGTTACTGGGCGGAAACACGGCGTTTTAGGGGCGTGTGGATAAAAACGCTACCGTTTCCGGAAAAAACGCAGGAGTGGCCGGAGAAACGGGGGAGTGTCTGGGCGAACGCTGGGTGTGTTTGTGACGTCAAACCAGGAACGACAAGCACTGAACTGATCGCAGATGCCGAGTAAGTCTGAAGCTACTCTGAAACTGCTAAGTAGTTTGTAATCGCAATATTGCGAATACATCGGTCGCAATTTTAAGAAGCTAAGATACACTCCCAGTAGGCGTAGGCTTAGCGTGAGCAACTCTGCTAAATTCGCCTTGCGAGCGATCAACTCGGAATGAGGGCCCTGGTGTAGCGGCTGTGCCTAGTCTGTATTGCAGAGCGCTGTGATATAGTGTGGCAGAGTATATGGTGTAGCGGCTGTGCCTAGTCTGTATTGCAGAGCGCTGTGATATAGTGTAGCAGAGTATATGGTGTAGCGGCTGTGCCTAGTCTGTACTGCAGAGTGCTGTGATATAGTGCGGCAGAGTATATGGTGTAGCGGCTGTGCCTAGTCTGTACTGCAGAGCACTGTGATATAGTGTGGCAGAGTATATGGTGTAGCGGCTGTGCCTAGTCTGTATTGCAGAGCGCTGTGATATAGTGTAGCAGAGTATATGGTGTAGCGGCTGTGCCTAGTCTGTACTGCAGTGTGCTGTTATATAGTGCAGCAGAGTATATGGTGTAGCGGCTGTGCCTAGTCTGTATTGCAGAGTGCTGTGATATAGTGCGGCAGAGTATATGGTGTAGCGGCTGTGCCTAGTCTGTATTGCAGAGCGCCCTTGATATAGTGCAGCAGAGTATATGGTGTAGCGGCTGTGCCTAGTCTGTATTGCAGAGCGCTGTGATATAGTGCAGCAGAGTATATGGTGTAGCGGCTGTGCCTAGTCTGTATTGCAGAGCGCTGTGATATAGTGCAGCAGAGTATATGGTGTAGCGGCTGTGCCTAGTCTGTATTTCAGAGCACCCTTGATATAGTGCAGCAGAGTATATGGTGTAGCGGCTGTGCCTAGTCTGTATTGCAGAGCGCTGTGATATAGTGCAGCAGAGTATATGGTGTAGCGGCTGTGCCTAGTCTGTATTGCAGAGCACTGTTATATATTGCAGCAGAGTATATGGTGTAGCAGCTGTGCCTAGTCTGTACTGCAGAGCGCTGTGATATAGTGCGGCAGAGTATATTGTGTAGCGGCTGTGACTAGTCTGTATTGCAGAGCATTGTTATATAGTGCAGCAGAGTATATGATGTAGCGGCTGTGCCTAGTCTGTACAGCAGAGCGCTGTGATATAGTGCAGCAGAGTATAGGATGTAGCGGCTGTGCCTAGTGTATACTGCAGAGCGCTGTGATGTAGTGCAGCAGATGATATTGTGTAGCGGCTGTGCCTAGTCTGTATTGCAGAGCGCTGTTATATATTGCAGCAGAGTATATGGTGTAGCGTATGTGCCTAGTCTGTATTGCAGAGCGCTGTGATATAGTGCAGCAGAGTATATGGTGTAGCGGCTGTGCCTAGTCTGTACAGCAGAGCGCTGTGATATAGTGCAGCAGAGTATAGGATGTAGCGGCTGTGCCTAGTGTATACTGCAGAGCGCTGTGATATAGTGCAGCAGAGTATATGGTGTAGTGGCTGTGCCTAGTCTGTATTGCAGAGCACTGTTATATATTGCAGCAGAGTATATGGTGTAGCGGATGTGCCTAGTCTGTATTGCAGAGCGCTGTGATATAGTGCAGCAGAGTATATGGTGTAGCGGCTGTGCCTAGTCTGTATTGCAGAGCGCTGTGATATAGTGCAGCAGAGTATATGGTGTAGCGGCTGTGCCTAGTCTGTATTGCAGAGCGCCCTTGATATAGTGCAGCAGAGTATATGGTGTAGCGGCTGTGCCTAGTCTGTATTGCAGAGCGCTGTGATATAGTGCAGCAGAGTATATGGTGTAGCGGCTGTGCCTAGTCTGTATTGCAGAGCACTGTTATATATTGCAGCAGAGTATATGGTGTAGCGGCTGTGCCTAGTCTGTATTGCAGAGCACTGTTATATTGTGCAGCAGAGTATATGGTGTAGCGGCTGTGCCTAGTCTGTATTGCAGAGCGCTGTGATATAGTGCGGCAGAGTATATTGTGTAGCGGCTGTGCCTAGTCTGTATTGCAGAGCGTTGTTATATAGTGCAGCAGAGTATATGGTGTAGCGGCTGTGCCTAGTCTGTACAGCAGAGCGCTGTGATATAGTGCAGCAGAGTATTTGATGTAGCGGCTGTGCCTAGTGTATACTGCAGAGCGCTGTGATGTAGTGCAGCAGATGATATTATGTAGTGGCTGTGCCTAGTCTGTATTGCAGAGCGCTGTGATATAGTGCAGCAGAGTATATGGTGTAGCGGCTGTGACTAGTTTTTACTGCAGAGCGCTGTAATATAGTACAGCAGAGTATATGATGTAGCGGCTGTGCCTAGTCTGTATTGCAGAGCGCTGTGATTTAGTGCAGCAGAGTATATGGTGTAGCGGCTGTGTCTAATCTGTACTGCAGAGCGCTGTGATATAGTGCAGCAGTGTATATGATGTAGCGGCTGTGCCTAGTCTGTATTGCAGAGCGCTGTGATATGGTGCAGGAGTGTATATGATGTAGCGGCTGTGCCTAGTCTGTATTGCAGAGCGCTGTGATATAGTGCAGCAGAGTATATGGTGTAGCGGCTGTGCCTATTTTGTATTGCAGAGCTCTGTGATATATTGCAGCAGAGTATATGGTGTAGCGGCTGTGCTTAGTCTGTATTGCAGAGCGCTGTGATATAGTGCAGCAGATTATATGGTGTAGCGGCAGTGCATATTCTGTATTGCAGAGCTCTGTGATATAGTGCGGCAGAGTATATGGTGTAGCGGCTGTGCCTAGTCTTCATTGCGGAGCATTGGGATAAATTGCGGCAGAGTATATTGTGTAGCGGCTGTGCCTACTAGTATGTACTGCAGAGCGTTGGTATATAGTGCAGCAGAGTATATGGTGTAAGGGGTGTGCCTAGTCTATATTGCAGAGCACTGTGATATAGTGCAGCAGAGTATATGGTGTAGCGGCTGTGAGTTATCTGTATTGCAGAGCGCTGTGATATAGTGTAGCAGAGTATATGTTGTAGCGGATGTGCCTAGTCTGTATTTCAGAGCGCTATGATATAGTGCAGCAGAGTATATGGTGTAGCGGCTGTGCCTAGTCTGTATTGCAGAGCGCTGTGATATAGTGCAGCAGAGTATATGGTGTAGCGGCTGTGCCTAGTCTGTACTGCAGAGCATTGTTATATAGTGCAGCAGAGTATATGGTGTAGCGGCTGTGCCTAGTCTGTATTGCAGAGTGCTGTGATATAGTGCGGCAGAGTATATGGTGTAGCGGCTGTGCCTAGTCTGTATTGCAGTGCGCCCTTGATATAGTGCAGCAGAGTATATGGTGTAGCGGCTGTGCCTAGTCTGTATTGCAGAGCGCCCTTGATATAGTGCAGCAGAGTATATGGTGTAGCGGCTGTGCCTAGTCTGTATTGCAGAGCGCTGTGATATAGTGCAGCAGAGTATATGGTGTAGCGGCTGTGCCTAGTCTGTATTGCAGAGCACTGTTATATATTGCAGCAGAGTATATGGTGTAGCGGCTGTGCCTAGTCTGTACTGCAGAGCGCTGTGATATAGTGCGGCAGAGTATATTGTGTAGCGGCTGTGCCTAGTCTGTATTGCAGAGCGTTGTTATATAGTGCAGCAGAGTATATGGTGTAGCGGCTGTGCCTAGTCTGTACAGCAGAGCGCTGTGATATAGTGCAGCAGAGTATAGGATGTAGCGGCTGTGCCTAGTGTATACTGCAGAGCGCTGTGATGTAGTGCAGCAGATGATATTGTGTAGCGGCTGTGCCTAGTCTGTATTGCAGAGCGCTGTGATATAGTGCAGCAGAGTATATGGTGTAGTGGCTGTGCCTAGTCTGTATTGCAGAGCACTGTTATATATTGCAGCAGAGTATATGGTGTAGCGGATGTGCCTAGTCTGTATTGCAGAGCGCTGTGATATAGTGCAGCAGAGTATATGGTGTAGCGGCTGTGCCTAGTCTGTATTGCTGAGCGCTGTGATATAGTGCAGCAGAGTATATGGTGTAGCGGCTGTGCCTAGTCTGTATTGCAGAGCGCCCTTGATATAGTGCAGCAGAGTATATGGTGTAGCGATTGTGCCTAGTCTGTATTGCAGAGCACTGTTATATAGTGCAGCAGAGTATATGGTGTAGCGGCTGTGCCTAGTCTGTATTGCAGAGCGCTGTGATATAGTGCGGCAGAGTATATTGTGTAGCGGCTGTGCCTAGTCTGTATTGCAGAGCGTTGTTATATAGTGCAGCAGAGTATATGGTGTAGCGGCTGTGCCTAGTCTGTACAGCAGAGCGCTGTGATATAGTGCAGCAGAGTATATGATGTAGCGGCTGTGCCTAGTGTATACTGCAGAGCGCTGTGATGTAGTGCAGCAGATGATATTGTGTAGCGGCTGTGCCTAGTCTGTATTGCAGAGCGCTGTGATATAGTGCAGCAGAGTATATGGTGTAGTGGCTGTGCCTAGTCTGTATTGCAGAGCACTGTGATATAGTGCAGCAGAGTATATGGTGTAGCGGCTGTGCCTAGTCTGTACTGCAGAGCGCTGTAATATAGTACAGCAGAGTATATGATGTAGCGGCTGTGCCTAGTCTGTATTGCAGAGCGCTGTGATATAGTGCAGCAGAGTATATGGTGTAGCGGCTGTGTCTAATCTGTACTGCAGAGCGCTGTGATATAGTGCAGCAGTGTATATGATGTAGCGGCTGTGCCTAGTCTGTATTGCAGAGCGCTGTGATATGGTGCTGGAGTGTATATGATGTAGCGGCTGTGCCTAGTCTGTATTGCAGAGCGCTGTGATATAGTGCAACAGAGTATATGGTGTAGCGGATGTGCCTATTTTGTATTGCAGAGCTCTGTGATATATTGCAGCAGAGTATATGGTGTAGCGGCAGTGCATATTCTGTATTGCAGAGCTCTGTGATATAGTGCGGCAGAGTATATGGTGTAGCGGCTGTGCCTAGTCTTCATTGCAGAGCATTGGGATAAATTGCGGCAGAGTATATTGTGTAGCGGCTGTGCCTACTAGTATGTACTGCAGAGCGTTGGTATATAGTGCAGCAGAGTATATGGTGTAACGGCTGTGCCTAGTCTATATTGCAGAGCACTGTGATATAGTGCAGCAGAGTATATGGTGTAGCGGCTGTGCCTAGTCTGTATTGCAGAGCGCTGTGATATAGTGCAGCAGAGTATATGGTGTAGCAGCTGTGCCTAGTCTGTATTGCAGAGCTCTGTGATATAGTGCAGCAGAGTATATTGTGTAGCGGCTGTGCCTAGTCTGTATTGCAGAGCGCTGTGATATAGTGCAGCAGAGTATATGGTGTAGTGGCTGTGCCTAGTCTGTATTGCAGTGTGCTGTGATATAGTGCGGCAGAGTATATGTTGTAGCAGCTGTGCCTAGTCTGTACTGCAGAGCGCTGTGATATAGTGCGGCAGAGTATATGGTGTAGTGGCTGTGCCTAGTCTGTACTGCAGAGCACTGTGGTATAGTGCAGCAGAGTATATGGTGTAGCGGCTGTGCCTAGTCTGTATTGCAGTGTGCTGTGATATAGTGCGGCAGAGTATATGTTGTAGCAGCTGTGCCTAGTCTGTACTGCAGAGCGCTGTGATATAGTGCAGCAGAGTATATGGTGTAGCGGCTGTGCCTAGTCTGTATTGCAGAGCATTGTTATATAGTGCAGCAGAGTATATGGTGTAGCGGCTGTGCCTAGTCAGTATTGCAGAGTGCTGTGATATAGTGCGGCAGAGTATATGGTGTAGTGGCTGTGCCTAGTCTGTATTGCAGAGCATTGTTATATAGTGCAGCAGAGTATATGGTGTAGCGGCTGTGCCTAGTCTGTACTGCAGAGCACTGTGATATAGTGCAGCAGAGTATATGGTGTAGCGGCTGTGCCTAGTCTGTATTGCAGAGCATTGTTATATAGTGCAGCAGAGTATATGGTGTAGCGGCTGTGCCTAGTCTGTATTGCAGAGCACTGTGATATAGTGCAGCAGAGTATATGGTGTAGCGGCTGTGCCTAGTCTGTACTGCAGACCATTGTTATATAGTGCAGCAGAGTATATGGTGTAGCGGCTGTGCCTAGTCAGTATTGCAGAGCGCTGTGATATAGTGCAGCAGAGTATATGGTGTAGTGGTTGTGCCTAGTCTGTATTGCAGAGCATTGTTATATAGTGCAGCAGAGTATATGGTGTAGCGGCTGTGCCTAGTCTGTACTGCAGAGCATTGTTATATAGTGCAGCAGAGTATATGGTGTAGCGGATGTGCCTAGTCTGTATTGCAGAGCATTGTTATATAGTGCAACAGAGTATATGGTGTAGCGGCTGTGCCTAGTCTGTATTGCAGAGCACTGTGATATAGTGCAGCAGAGTATATTGTGTAGCGGCTGTGCCTAGTCTGTATTGCAGAGCATTGTTATATAGTGCAGCAGAGTATATGGTGTAGCGGCTGTGCATAGTCTGTATTGCAGAGCACTGTGATAAAGTGCAGCAGAGTATATGGTGTAGCGGCTGTGCCTAGTCTGTACTACAGAACGCTGTGATATAGTGCAGCAGAGTATATGGTGTAGCGGCTGTGCATAGTCTGTATTGCAGAGCATTGTTATATAGTGCAGCAGAGTATATGGTGTAGCAGTTGTGCCTAGTCTGTACTGCAGAGCACTGTGATATAGTGCAGCAGAGTATATGGTGTAGCGGCTGTGCCTAGTCTGTACTGCAGAGCGCTGTAATATAGTACAGCAGAGTATATGATGTAGCGGCTGTGCCTAGTCTGTATTGTAGAGCGCTGTGATATAGTGCAGCAGAGTATATGGTGTAGCGGCTGTGTCTAATCTGTACTGCAGAGCGCTGTGATATAGTGCAGCAGTGTATATGATGTAGCGGCTGTGCCTAGTCTGTATTGCAGAGCGCTGTGATATGGTGCAGGAGTGTATATGATGTAGCGGCTGTGCCTAGTCTGTATTGCAGAGCACTGTGATATAGTGCAGCAGAGTATATGGTGTAGCGGATGTGCCTAGTCTGTATTGCAGAGCGTTGTGATATAGTGCAGCAGAGTATATGGTGTAGCGGCTGTGCCTAGTCTGTATTGCAGAGCGCCCTTGACATAGTGCAGCAGAGTATATGGTGTAGCGGCTGTGCCTAGTCTGTATTGCAGAGCGCTGTGATATAGTGCAGCAGAGTATATGGTGTAGCGGCTGTGCCTAGTCTGTATTGCAGAGCGCTGTGATATAGTGCAGCAGAGTATATGGTGTAGCGGCTGTGCCTAGTCTGTATTGCAGAGCACTGTTATATATTGCAGCAGAGTATATGGTGTAGCGGCTGTGCCTAGTCTGTATTGCAGAGCACTGTTATATAGTGCAGCAGAGTATATGGTGTAGCGGCTGTGCCTAGTCTGTATTGCAGAGCGTTGTTATATAGTGCAGCAGAGTATATGGTGTAGCGGCTGTGCCTAGTCTGTACAGCAGAGCGCTGTGATATAGTACAGCAGAGTATATGATATAGCGGCTGTGCCTAGTGTATACTGCAGAGCGCTGTGATGTAGTGCAGCAGATGATATTGTGTAGCGGCTGTGCCTAGTCTGTATTGCAGAGCGCTGTGATATAGTGCAGCAGAGTATATGGTGTAGTGGCTGTGCCTAGTCTGTATTGCAGAGCACTGTGATATAGTGCAGCAGAGTATATGGTGTAGCGGCTGTGCCTAGTCTGTACTGCAGAGCGCTGTAATATAGTACAGCAGAGTATATGATGTAGCGGCTGTGCCTAGTCTGTATTGCAGAGCGCTGTGATATAGTGCAGCAGAGTATATGGTGTAGCGGCTGTGTCTAATCTGTACTGCAGAGCGCTGTGATATAGTGCAGCAGTGTATATGATGTAGCGGCTGTGCCTAGTCTGTATTGCAGAGCGCTGTGATATGGTGCAGGAGTGTATATGATGTAGCGGCTGTGCCTATTTTGTATTGCAGAGCTCTGTGATATATTGCAGAAGAGTATATGGTGTAGCGGCTGTGCTTAGTCTGTATTGCAGAGCGCTGTGATATAGTGCAGCAGAGTATATGGTGTAGCGGCAGTGCATTTTCTGTATTGCAGAGCTCTGTGATATAGTGCGGCAGAGTATATGGTGTAGCGGCTGTGCCTAGTCTTCATTGCAGAGCATTGGGATAAATTGCGGCAGAGTATATTGTGTAGCGGCTGTGCCTACTAGTATGTACTGCAGAGCGTTGGTATATAGTGCAGCAGAGTATATGGTGTAACGGCTGTGCCTAGTCTATATTGCAGAGCACTGTGATATAGTGCAGCAGAGTATATGGTGTAGCGGCTGTGCCTAGTCTGTATTGCAGAGCGCTGTGATATAGTGCAGCAGAGTATATGGTGTAGCAGCTGTGCCTAGTCTGTATTGCAGAGCTCTGTGATATAGTGCAGCAGAGTATATTGTGTAGCGGCTGTGCCTAGTCTGTATTGCAGTGTGCTGTGATATAGTGCGGCAGAGTATATGTTGTAGCAGCTGTGCCTAGTCTGTACTGCAGAGCGCTGTGATATAGTGCGGCAGAGTATATGGTGTAGTGGCTGTGCCTAGTCTGTACTGCAGAGCACTGTGGTATAGTGCAGCATAGTATATTGTGTAGCGGCTGTGTCTAGTCTGTAATGCAGAGCTCTGTGATATAGTGCAGCAGAGTATATGTTGTAGCAGCTGTGCCTAGTCTGTACTGCAGAGCGCTGTGATATA
The DNA here is from genome assembly GCF_028390025.1 of Pseudophryne corroboree. Taxonomy (NCBI): domain Eukaryota; kingdom Metazoa; phylum Chordata; class Amphibia; order Anura; family Myobatrachidae; genus Pseudophryne; species Pseudophryne corroboree. Next base: position 844,238,759 of record NC_086449.1, read on the forward strand.
GTGCAGCAGAGTATATGGTGTAGCGGCTGTGCCTAGTCTGTATTGCAGTGTGCTGTGATATAGTGCGGCAGAGTATATGTTGTAGCAGCTGTGCCTAGTCTGTACTGCAGAGCGCTGTGATATAGTGCAGCAGAGTATATGGTGTAGCGGCTGTGCCTAGTCTGTATTGCAGAGCGCTGTGATATAGTGCGGCAGAGTATATAGTGTAGCGGCTGTGCCTAGTCTGTACTGCAGAGCACTGTGGTATAGTGCAGCATAGTATATTGTGTAGCGGCTGTGCCTAATCTGTATTGCAGAGCTCTGTGATATAGTGCAGCAGAGTATATAGTTTAGTTACTGTGCCTAGTCTGTATTGCAGAGCGTTTTGATATAGTGCAGCAGAGTATATGGTATAGCTGCTGTGCCTAATCTGTATTGCAGAGCGTTGTGATATAGTTCAGCAGAGTATATGGTGTAGCGGCTGTGCCTAGTCTGTATTGCAGAGCGTTGTGATATAGGCCCTCATTCCGAGTTGATCACTCGCTAGCTGCTTTTAGCAGCATTGCAAACGCTAGGCCTCCGCCCTCTGGGAGTGTATCTTAGTTTAGCAGAATAGAGAATGAAAGATTAGCAGAACTGCTACTAAATAAATCCCTGCAGTTTCTGAGTAGCTCCAGACCTACTCACAGATTGCAATCAGCTCAGTCTGTTTAGTTCCTGGTTTGACGTCACAAACACGCCCTGCGTTCGGCCAGCCACTCCCCCGTTTCTCCAGCCACTCCCGCGTTTTTACCTGGCACGCCTGCGTTTTTCAGCACACTCCCTGAAAACGGTCAGTTTCCGCCCAGAAACACCCACTTCCTGTCAATCACTCACCGAACAACACAGCGACCGAAAAGCGTTGCTCGTCCTTGTGTAAAACTGCATAGTTTTGTGTAAAAGTACTTCGCGCATGCGTACTGCGGCCCGTACGCATGTGCAGAAATGCCGCATTTTCACCTAATCGCCGCACTGCGACCGAAAACAGCTAGCGATCAACTCGGAATGAGGGCCATAGTGCAGCAGAGTATATGGTGTAGCGGCTGTGCCTAGTCTGTATTGCAGAGTGCTGTGATATAGTGCGGCAGAGTATATGGTGTAGTGGCTGTGCCTAGTCTGTATTGCAGAGCATTGTTATATAGTGCAGCAGAGTATATGGTGTAGCGGCTGTGCCTAGTCTGTATTGCAGAGCACTGTGATATAGTGCAGCAGAGTATATGGTGTAGCGGCTGTGCCTAGTCTGTACTACAGAACGCTGTGATATAGTGCAGCAGAGTATATGGTGTAGCGGCTGTGCATAGTCTGTATTGCAGAGCATTGTTATATAGTGCAGCAGAGTATATGGTGTAGCAGTTGTGCCTAGTCTGTACTGCAGAGCACTGTGATATAGTGCAGCAGAGTATTTGGTGTAGTGGCTGTGCCTAGTCTGTATTGCAGAGCATTGTTATATAGTGCAGCAGAGTATATGGTGTAGCGGCTGTGCCTAGTCTGTACTGCAGAGCACTGTGATATAGTGCAGCAGAGTATATGGTGTAGCGGCTGTGCCTAGTCTGTATTGCAGAGCATTGTTATATAGTGCAGCAGAGTATATGGTGTAGCGGCTGTGCCTAGTCTGTATTGCAGAGCACTGTGATATAGTGCAGCAGAGTATATGGTGTAACGGCTGTGCCTAGTCTGTACTGCAGAACGCTGTGATATAGTGCAGCAGAGTATATGGTGTAGCGGCTGTGCCTAGTCTGTACTGCAGACCATTGTTATATAGTGCAGCAGAGTATATGGTGTAGCGGCTGTGCCTAGTCAGTATTGCAGAGTGCTGTGATATAGTGCGGCAGAGTATATGGTGTAGTGGCTGTGCCTAGTCTGCATTGCAGAGCATTGTTATATAGTGCAGCAGAGTATATGGTGTAGCGGCTGTGCCTAGTCAGTATTGCAGAGTGCTGTGATATAGTGCGGCAGAGTATATGGTGTAGTGGCTGTGCCTAGTCTGTATTGCAGAGCATTGTTATATAGTGCAGCAGAGTATATGGTGTAGCGGCTGTGCCTAGTCTGTACTGCAGAGCATTGTTATATAGTGCAGCAGAGTATATGGTGTAGCGGCTGTGCCTAGTCTGTATTGCAGAGCATTGTTATATAGTGCAGCAGAGCATATGGTGTAGCGGCTGTGCCTAGTCTGTATTGCAGAGCACTGTGATATAGTGCAGCAGAGTATATTGTGTAGCGGCTGTGCCTAGTCTGTATTGCAGAGCATTGTGATATAGTGCAGCAGAGTATATGGTGTAGCGGCTGTGCCTAGTCTGTATTGCAGAGCACTGTGATATAGTGCAGCAGAGTATATGGTGTAGCGGCTGTGCCTAGTCTGTACTGCAGACCATTGTTATATAGTGCAGCAGAGTATATGGTGTAGCGGCTGTGCCTAGTCAGTATTGCAGAGTGCTGTGATATAGTGCGGCAGAGTATATGGTGTAGTGGCTGTGCCTAGTCTGCATTGCAGAGCATTGTTATATAGTGCAGCAGAGTATATGGTGTAGCGGCTGTGCCTAGTCAGTATTGCAGAGCGCTGTGATATAGTGCAGCAGAGTATATGGTGTAGTGGTTGTGCCTAGTCTGTATTGCAGAGCATTGTTATATAGTGCAGCAGAGTATATGGTGTAGCGGCTGTGCCTAGTCTGTACTGCAGAGCATTGTTATATAGTGCAGCAGAGTATATGGTGTAGCGGCTGTGCCTAGTCTGTATTGCAGAGCATTGTTATATAGTGCAACAGAGTATATGGTGTAGCGGCTGTGCCTAGTCTGTATTGCAGAGCACTGTGATATAGTGCAGCAGAGTATATTGTGTAGCGGCTGTGCCTAGTCTGTATTGCAGAGCATTGTTATATAGTGCAGCAGAGTATATGGTGTAGCGGATGTGCATAGTCTGTATTGCAGAGCACTGTGATATAGTGCAGCAGAGTATATGGTGTAGCGGCTGTGCCTAGTCTGTACTACAGAACGCTGTGATATAGTGCAGCAGAGTATATGGTGTAGCGGCTGTGCATAGTCTGTATTGCAGAGCATTGTTATATAGTGCAGCTGAGTATATGGTTTAGCAGTTGTGCCTAGTCTGTACTGCAGAGCACTGTGATATAGTGCAGCAGAGTATATGGTGTAGCGGCTGTGCATAGTCTGTATTGCAGAGAGCTATGATATAGTGCGGCAGAGTATATGGTGTAGTGGCTGTGCCTAGTCTGTATTGCAGAGCATTGTTATATAGTGCAGCAGAGTATATGGTGTAGCGGCTGTGCCTTGTCAGTATTGCAGAGTGCTGTGATATAGTGCGGCAGAGTATATGGTGTAGTGGCTGTGCCTAGTCTGTATTGCAGAGCATTGTTATATAGTGCAGCAGAGTATATGGTGTAGCGGCTGTGCCTAGTCTGTACTGCAGAGCACTGTGATATAGTGCAGCAGAGTATATGGTGTAGCGGCTGTGCCTAGTCTGTATTGCAGAGCATTGTTATATAGTGCAGCAGAGTATATGGTGTAGCGGCTGTGCCTAGTCTGTATTGCAGAGCACTGTGATATAGTGCAGCAGAGTATATGGTGTAGCGGCTGTGCCTAGTCTGTACTGCAGACCATTGTTATATAGTGCAGCAGAGTATATGGTGTAGCGGCTGTGCCTAGTCAGTATTGCAGAGTGCTGTGATATAGTGCGGCAGAGTATATGGTGTAGTGGCTGTGCCTAGTCTGCATTGCAGAGCATTGTTATATAGTGCAGCAGAGTATATGGTGTAGCGGCTGTGCCTAGTCAGTATTGCAGAGTGCTGTGATATAGTGCGGCAGAGTATATGGTGTAGTGGCTGTGCCTAGTCTGTATTGCAGAGCATTGTTATATAGTGCAGCAGAGTATATGGTGTAGCGGCTGTGCCTAGTCTGTACTGCAGAGCATTGTTATATAGTGCAGCAGAGTATATGGTGTAGCGGCGGTGTCTAATCTGTACTGCAGAGCGCTGTGATATAGTGCAGCAGTGTATATGATGTAGCGGCTGTGCCTAGTCTGTATTGCAGAGCGCTGTGATATGGTGCAGGAGTGTATATGATGTAGCGGCTGTGCCTAGTCTGTATTGCAGAGCACTGTGATATAGTGCAGCAGAGTATATGGTGTAGCGGATGTGCCTAGTCTGTATTGCAGAGCGCTGTGATATAGTGCAGCAGAGTATATGGTATAGCGGCTGTGCCTAGTCTGTATTGCAGAGCGTTGTGATATAGTGCAGCAGAGTATATGGTGTAGCGGCTGTGCCTAGTCTGTATTGCAGAGCGCCCTTGACATAGTGCAGCAGAGTATATGGTGTAGCGGCTGTGCCTAGTCTGTATTGCAGAGCGCTGTGATATAGTGCAGCAGAGTATATGGTGTAGCGGCTGTGCCTAGTCTGTATTGCAGAGCACTGTTATATATTGCAGCAGAGTATATGGTGTAGCGGCTGTGCCTAGTCTGTATTGCAGAGCACTGTTATATAGTGCAGCAGAGTATATGGTGTAGCGGCTGTGCCTAGTCTGTATTGCAGAGCGCTGTGATATAGTGCGGCATAGTATATTGTGTAGCGGCTGTGCCTAGTCTGTATTGCAGAGCGTTGTTATATAGTGCAGCAGAGTATATGGTGTAGCGGCTGTGCCTAGTCTGTACAGCAGAGCGCTGTGATATAGTACAGCAGAGTATATGATGTAGCGGCTGTGCCTAGTGTATACTGCAGAGCGCTGTGATGTAGTGCAGCAGATGATATTGTGTAGCGGCTGTGCCTAGGCCCTCATTCCGAGTTGGTCGGTCGCAAGGCGAATTTAGCAGAGTTGCTCACGCTAAGCCGCCGCCTACTGGGAGTGAATCTTAGCTTCTTAAAATTGCGACCGATGTATTCGCAATATTGCTATTACAAACTACTTCGCAGTTTCAGAGTAGCTCCAGACTTACTCTGCCTGTGCGATCAGTTCAGTGCTTGTCGTTCCTGGTTGACGTCACAAACACACCCAGCGTTCGCCCGGGCACTCCCACCGTTTCTCCAGCCACTCCTGCGTTTTTTCCGGAAACGGTAGCGTTTTCAGCCACACGCCCCTGAAACGCCGTGTTTCCGCCCAGTAACACCCATTTCCTGTCAATCACATTACGTTCGCCGGAGCGAAGAAAAAGCCGTGAGTAAAAATACTTTCTTCATAGTAAAGTTACTTGGCGCAGTCGCAGTGCGAACTTTGCGCATGCGTACTAAGCGGATTTTCACTGCGATGCGATGAAAAAGAACGAGCGAACAACTCGGAATGAGGGCCTTAGTCTGTATTGCAGAGCGCTGTGATATAGTGCAGCAGAGTATATGGTGTAGTGGCTGTGCATAGTCTGTATTGCAGAGCACTGTGATATAGTGCAGCAGAGTATATGGTGTAGCGGCTGTGCCTAGTCTGTACTGCAGAGCGCTGTAATATAGTACAGCAGAGTATATGATGTAGCGGCTGTGCCTAGTCTGTATTGCAGAGCGCTGTGATATAGTGCAGCAGAGTATATGGTGTAGCGGCTGTGTCTAATCTGTACTGCAGAGCGCTGTGATATAGTGCAGCAGTGTATATGATGTAGCGGCTGTGCCTAGTCTGTATTGCAGAGCGCTGTGATATGGTGCAGGAGTGTATATGATGTAGCGGCTGTGCCTATTTTGTATTGCAGAGCTCTGTGATATATTGCAGCAGAGTATATGGTGTAGCGGCTGTGCTTAGTCTGTATTGCAGAGCGCTGTGATATAGTGCAGCAGAGTATATGGTGTAGCGGCAGTGCATTTTCTGTATTGCAGAGCTCTGTGATATAGTGCGGCAGAGTATATGGTGTAGCGGCTGTGCCTAGTCTTCATTGCAGAGCATTGGGATAAATTGCGGCAGAGTATATTGTGTAGCGGCTGTGCCTACTAGTATGTACTGCAGAGCGTTGGTATATAGTGCAGCAGAGTATATGGTGTAACGGCTGTGCCTAGTCTATATTGCAGAGCACTGTGATATAGTGCAGCAGAGTATATGGTGTAGCGGCTGTGCCTAGTCTGTATTGCAGAGCGCTGTGATATAGTGCAGCAGAGTATATGGTGTAGCAGCTGTGCCTAGTCTGTATTGCAGAGCTCTGTGATATTGTGCAGCAGAGTATATGGTGTAGCGGCTGTGCCTAGTCTGTATTGCAGTGTGCTGTGATATAGTGCGGCAGAGTATATGTTGTAGCAGCTGTGCCTAGTCTGTACTGCAGAGCGCTGTGATATAGTGCAGCAGAGTATATGGTGTAGCGGCTGTGCCTAGTCTGTATTGCAGAGCGCTGTGATATAGTGCGGCAGAGTATATAGTGTAGCGGCTGTGCCTAGTCTGTACTGCAGAGCACTGTGGTATAGTGCAGCATAGTATATTGTGTAGCGGCTGTACCTAATCTGTATTGCAGAGCTCTGTGATATAGTGCAGCAGAGTATATAGTGTAGCGGCTGTGCCTAGTCTGTATTGCAGAGTGCTGTGATATAGTGCAGCAGAGTATATGGTGTAGCGGCTGTGCCTAGTCTGTATTGCAGAGCTCTGTGATATAGTGCAGCAGAGTATATAGTGTAGCGGCTGTGCCTAGTCTGTATTGCAGAGCGCTGTGATATAGTGCAGCAGAGTATATGGTGTAGTGGCTGTGCCTAGTCTGTATTGCAGAGCGTTGTGATATAGTGCAGCAGAGTATATGGTGTAGCTGCTGTGCCTAGTCTGTATTGCAGAGCGTTGTGATATAGTTCAGCAGAGTATATGGTGTAGCGGCTGTGCCTAGTCTGTATTGCAGAGCGTTGTGATATAGGCCCTCATTCCGAGTTGATCACTCGCTAGCTGCTTTTAGCAGCATTGCAAACGCTAGGCCTCCGCCCTCTGGGAGTGTATCTTAGTTTAGCAGAATAGAGAATGAAAGATTAGCAGAACTGCTACTAAATAATTCCCTGCAGTTTCTGAGTAGCTCCAGACCTACTCACAGATTGCAATCAGCTCAGTCTGTTTAGTTCCTGGTTTGACGTCACAAACACGCCCTGCGTTCGGCCAGCCACTCCCCCGTTTCTCCAGCCACTCCCGCGTTTTTACCTGGCACGCCTGCGTTTTTCAGCACACTCCCTGAAAACGGTCAGTTTCCGCCCAGAAACACCCACTTCCTGTCAATCACTCACCGAACAACACAGCGACCGAAAAGCGTTGCTCGTCCTTATGTAAAACTGCATAGTTTTGTGTAAAAGTACTTCGCGCATGCGTACTGCGGCCCGTACGCATGTGCAGAAATGCCGCATTTTCACCTAATCGCCACGCTGCGACCGAAAACAGCTAGCGATCAACTCGGAATGAGGGCCATAGTGCAGCAGAGTATATGGTGTAGCGGCTGTGCCTAGTCTGTATTGCAGAGTGCTGTGATATAGTGCAGCAGAGTATATGGTGTAGTGGCTGTGCCTAGTCTGTATTGCAGAGCGTTGTGATATAGTGCAGCAGAGTATATGGTGTAGCTGCTGTGCCTAGTCTGTATTGCAGAGCGTTGTGATATAGTTCAGCAGAGTATATGGTGTAGCGGCTGTGCCTAGTCTGTATTGCAGAGTGCTGTGATATAGTGCAGCAGAGTATATGGTGTAGTGGCTGTGCCTAGTCTGTATTGCAGAGCACTGTGATATAGTGCAGCAGAGTATATGGTGTAGCGGCTGTGCCTAGTCTGTACTGCAGAACGCTGTGATATAGTGCAGCAGAGTATATGGTGTAGCGGCTGTGCCTAGTCTGTACTGCAGACCATTGTTATATAGTGCAGCAGAGTATATGGTGTAGCGGCTGTGCCTAGTCAGTATTGCAGAGTGCTGTGATATAGTGCGGCAGAGTATATGGTGTAGTGGCTGTGCCTAGTCTGCATTGCAGAGCATTGTTATATAGTGCAGCAGAGTATATGGTGTAGCGGCTGTGCCTAGTCAGTATTGCAGAGCGCTGTGATATAGTGCAGCAGAGTATATGGTGTAGTGGTTGTGCCTAGTCTGTATTGCAGAGCATTGTTATATAGTGCAGCAGAGTATATGGTGTAGCGGCTGTGCCTAGTCTGTACTGCAGAGCATTGTTATATAGTGCAGCAGAGTATATGGTGTAGCGGCTGTGCCTAGTCTGTATTGCAGAGCATTGTTATATAGTGCAACAGAGTATATGGTGTAGTGGCTGTGCCTAGTCTGTATTGCAGAGCACTGTGATATAGTGCAGCAGAGTATATTGTGTAGCGGCTGTGCCTAGTCTGTATTGCAGAGCATTGTTATATAGTGCAGCAGAGTATATGGTGTAGCGGCTGTGCATAGTCTGTATTGCAGAGCACTGTGATATAGTGCAGCAGAGTATATGGTGTAGCGGCTGTGCCTAGTCTGTACTACAGAACGCTGTGATATAGTGCAGCAGAGTATATGGTGTAGCGGCTGTGCATAGTCTGTATTGCAGAGCATTGTTATATAGTGCAGCAGAGTATATGGTGTAGCAGTTGTGCCTAGTCTGTACTGCAGAGCACTGGGATATAGTGCAGCAGAGTATATGGTGTAGCGGCTGTGCATAGTCTGTATTGCAGAGTGCTGTGATATAGTGCGGCAGAGTATATGGTGTAGTGGCTGTGCCTAGTCTGTATTGCAGAGCATTGTTATATAGTGCAGCAGAGTATATGGTGTAGCGGCTGTGCCTAGTCAGTATTGCAGAGTGCTGTGATATAGTGCGGCAGAGTATATGGTGTAGTGGCTGTGCCTAGTCTGTATTGCAGAGCATTGTTATATAGTGCAGCAGAGTATATGGTGTAGCGGCTGTGCCTAGTCTGTACTGCAGAGCACTGTGATATAGTGCAGCAGAGTATATGGTGTAGCGGCTGTGCCTAGTCTGTATTGCAGAGCATTGTTATATAGTGCAGCAGAGTATATGGTGTAGCGGCTGTGCCTAGTCTGTATTGCAGAGCACTGTGATATAGTGCAGCAGAGTATATGGTGTAGCGGCTGTGCCTAGTCTGTACTGCAGAACGCTGTGATATAGTGCAGCAGAGTATATGGTGTAGCGGCTGTGCCTAGTCTGTACTGCAGACCATTGTTATATAGTGTAGCAGAGTATATGGTGTAGCGGCTGTGCCTAGTCAGTATTGCAGAGTGCTGTGATATAGTGCGGCAGAGTATATGGTGTAGTGGCTGTGCCTAGTCTGCATTGCAGAGCATTGTTATATAGTGCAGCAGAGTATATGGTGTAGCGGCTGTGCCTAGTCAGTATTGCAGAGTGCTGTGATATAGTGCGGCAGAGTATATGGTGTAGTGGCTGTGCCTAGTCTGTATTGCAGAGCATTGTTATATAGTGCAGCAGAGTATATGGTGTAGCGGCTGTGCCTAGTCTGTACTGCAGAGCACTGTGATATAGTGCAGCAGAGTATATGGTGTAGCGGCTGTGCCTAGTCTGTACTGCAGAATGCTGTGATATAGTGCAGCAGAGTATATGGTGTAGCGGCTGTGCCTAGTCAGTATTGCGGAGTGCTGTGATATAGTGCGGCAGAGTATATGGTGTAGTGGCTGTGCCTAGTCTGCATTGCAGAGCATTGTTATATAGTGCAGCAGAGTATATGGTGTAGCGGCTGTGCCTAGTCAGTATTGCAGAGTGCTGTGATATAGTGCGGCAGAGTATATGGTGTAGTGGCTGTGCCTAGTCTGTATTGCAGAGCATTGTTATATAGTGCAGCAGAGTATATGGTGTAGCGGCTGTGCCTAGTCTGTATTGCAGAGCACTGATATAGTGCAGCAGAGTATATGGTGTAGCGGCTGTGCCTAGTCTGTACTGCAGAACGCTGTGATATAGTGCAGCAGAGTATATGGTGTAGCGGCTGTGCATAGTCTGTATTGCAGAGCATTGTTATATAGTGCAGCAGAGTATATGGTGTAGCAGTTGTGCCTAGTCTGTACTGCAGAGCACTGTGATATAGTGCAGCAGAGTATATGGTGTAGCGGCTGTGCATAGTCTGTATTGCAGAGTGCTGTGATATAGTGCGGCAGAGTATATGGTGTAGTGGCTGTGCCTAGTCTGTATTGCAGAGCATTGTTATATAGTGCAGCAGAGTATATGGTGTAGCGGCTGTGCCTAGTCTGTATTGCAGAGTGCTGTGATATAGTGCGGCAGAGTATATGGTGTAGTGGCTATGCCTAGTCTGTATTGCAGAGCATTGTTATATAGTGCAGCAGAGTATATGGTGTAGCGGCTGTGCCTAGTCTGTACTGCAGAGCATTGTTATATAGTGCAGCAGAGTATATGGTGTAGCGGCTGTGCCTAGTCTGTATTGCAGAGCACTGTGATATAGTGCAGCAGAGTATATGGTGTAGCGGCTGTGCCTAGTCTGTATTGCAGAGCACTGTGATATATTGCAGCAGAGTATATGGTGTAGCGGCTGTGCCTAGTCTGTATTGCAGAGCATTTTTATATAGTGCAGCAGAGTGTATGGTGTAGCGGCTGTGCCTATTGCAGAGCACTGTGATATAGTGCAGCAGAGTATATGGTGTAGCGGCTGTGCCTAGTCTGTACTGCAGAACGCTGTGATATAGTGCAGCAGAGTATATGGTGTAGCGGCTGTGCATAGTCTGTATTGCAGAGCATTGTTATATAGTACAGCAGAGTATATGGTGTAGCAGTTGTGCCTAGTCTGTACTGCAGAGCACTGTGATATAGTGCAGCAGAGTATATGGTGTAGCGGCTGTGCATAGTCTGTATTGCAGAGTGCTGTGATATAGTGCGGCAGAATATATGGTGTAGTGGCTGTGCCTAGTCTGTATTGCAGAGCATTGTTATATAGTGCAGCAGAGTATATGGTGTAGCGGCTGTGCCTAGTCTGTATTGCAGAGTGCTGTGATATAGTGCGGCAGAGTATATGGTGTAGTGGCTATGCCTAGTCTGTATTGCAGAGCATTGTTATATAGTGCAGCAGAGTATATGGTGTAGCGGCTGTGCCTAGTCTGTACTGCAGAGCATTGTTATATAGTGCAGCAGAGTATATGGTGTAGCGGCTGTGCCTAGTCTGTATTGCAGAGCACTGTGATATAGTGCAGCAGAGTATATGGTGTAGCGGCTGTGCCTAGTCTGTATTGCAGAGCACTGTGATATATTGCAGCAGAGTATATGGTGTAGCGGCTGTGCCTAGTCTGTATTGCAGAGCATTTTTATATAGTGCAGCAGAGTGTATGGTGTAGCGGCTGTGCCTATTGCAGAGCACTGTGATATAGTGCAGCAGAGTATATGGTGTAGCTGCTGTGCCTAGTCTGTACTGCAGAACGCTGTGATATAGTGCAGCAGAGTATATGGTGTAGCGGCTGTGCCTAGTCTGTACTGCAAAATGCTGTGATATAGTGCAGCAGAGTATATGGTGTAGCGGCTGTGCCTAGTCTGTATTGCAGAGCACTGTGATATAGTGCAGCAGAGTATATGGTGTAGCGGCTGTGCCTAGTCTGTACTGCAGAGCGCTGTGATATAGTGCAGCAGAGTATATGGTGTAGTGGCTGTGCCTAGTCTGTATTGCAGAGCACTGTGATATAGTGCAGCAGAGTATATGGTGTAGCGGCTGTGCCTAGTCTGTACTGCAGAGCGCTGTGATATAGTGCAGCAGAGTATATGGTGTAGTGGCTGTGCCTAGTCTGTATTGCAGAGCACTGTGATATAGTGCAGCAGAGTATATGGTGTAGCGGCTGTGCCTAGTCTGTATTGCAGAGCACTGTGATATAGTGCAGCAGAGTATATGGTGTAGCGGCTGTGCCTAGTCTGTACTGCAGAGCGCTGTGATATAGTGCAGCAGAGTATATGGTGTAGTGGCTGTGCCTAGTCTGTATTGCAGAGCACTGTGATATAGTGCAGCAGAGTATATTGTGTAGCGGCTGTGCCTAGTCTGTACTGCAGAACGCTGTGATATAGTGCAGCAGAGTATATGGTGTTGCGGCTGTGCCTAGTCTGTACTGCAGAGCGCTGTGATGTAGTGCTGCAAAGTACTGTATATGGGGGGTCATTCCGAGTTGTTCGCTCGGTAAATTTCTTCGCATCGCAGCGATTTTCCGCTTAGTGCGCATGCGCAATGTTCGCACTGCGACTGCGCCAAGTAAATTTGCTATGCAGTTAGGAATTTTACTCACGGTTTTTTCTTCGTTCTGGTGATCGGAGTGTGATTGACAGGAAGTGGGTATTTCTGGGCGGAAACTGGCCGTTTTATGGGAGTGTGTGAAAAAACGCTACCGTTTCTGGGAAAAACGCGGGAGTGGCTGGAGAAACGGAGGAGTGTCTGGGCGAACGCTGGGTGTGTTTGTGACGTCAAACCAGGAACGACAAACACTGAACTGATTGCAGATGCCGAGTAAGTCTCGAGTAACTCAGAAACTGCACAGAGATGTCTTATCGCAACATTGCGAATCTTTTGTTCGCAATTTTAAGAAGCTAAGATTCACTCCCAGAGGGCGGCGGCTTAGCGTGTGCAAAGCTGCTAAAAGCAGCTTGCGAGCGAACAACTCGGAATGACCCCCCTGGTGTAGCGGCTGTGCCTAGTTTGTACTGCAGAGCGCTGTGATATAGTGCATCAGAGTATATGGTGTAGCGGCTGTGCCTAGTCTGTACTGCAGAACGCTGTGATATAGTGCAGCAGAGTATATGGTGTAGTGGCTGTGCCTAGTCTGTACTGGGGAGTGCTGTGACATTTGTGTGGCTCAGTGAGGTGCGGTGAGGTGAATCATGTCTGGGGAGGCACACATCGGGATGGGTGTGAATGCTTGGAGCCTGTGTTACCTCTACTCACTGTAACTTTCCCCTCACTACACCATTGAGTCTCCTACCTGCATCCCTGTGTCTTCTCTAGCTGCTGCTGACTGAGCTCCGACTACAGTGCACCTCCTGGTCATATGACACATCCAAGTGTTCAGCAGCGCACAAGGCCCGCCCCCACACTCAGAGGCATGCCTCTGTTGGCTCTCTTTCTGTGCAGCTTTTCTGCTCATGGTGTGGCCCTGCCCCCTGCAAAGCAATGTCTGACTGTAGAACTGAGGCAGAGCTTCTGCCTCATCTCTCATCTTCCTGCAGCTCCAGGGATCTCCACACAACTGCTGAGTGTGAGCTATACACAGGATTACACTAAGCACAGAGGAGGTTTATGTTATACATATCATCTGTGTATTATTCTAATCGTTCTTATATAGAATCTCAGGAGTATACCCTGCCTGCATGTCCCTGGGCTCTGCCTCTACCTACCCTGACTGCACATCCCTGTGCTCTGCCTCTACCTACCCTGCCTGCACGTCCCTGGGCTCTGCCTCTACCTACCCTGACTGCACGTCCCTGGGCTCTGCCTCTACCTACCCTGCCTGCACATCCCTGGGCTCTGCCTCTACCTACCCTGCCTGCACATCCCTGGGCTCTGCCTCTACCTACCCTGACTGCACATCCCTGTGCTCTGCCTCTACCTACCCTGCCTGCACATCCCTGGGCTCTGCCTCTACCTACCCTGACTGCACATCCCTGGGCTCTGCCTCTACCTACCCTGACTGCTCATCCCTGTGCTCTGCCTCTACCTACCCTGACTGCACGTCCCTGGGCTCTGCCTCCCCTGACTGCACATCCCTGTGCTCTGCCTCTACCTACCCTGCCTGCACGTCCCTGGGCTCTGCCTCTACCTACCCTGCCTGCACATCCCTGGGCTCTGCCTCTACCTACCCTGACTGCACATCCCTGTGCTCTGCCTCCCCTGACTGCACATCCCTATGCTCTGCCTCTACCTACCCTGCCTGCACATCCCTGGGCTCTGCCTCTACCTACCCTGACTGCACATCCCTGTGCTCTGCCTCCCCTGACTGCACATCCCTGTGCTCTGCCTCTACCTACCCTGACTGCACATCCATGGGCTCTGCCTCTACCTACCCTGACTGCACATCCCTGTGCTCTGCCTCTACCTACCCTGACTGCACATCCCTGTGCTCTGCCTCCCCTGACTGCACGTCCCTGGGCTCTGCCTCTACCTACCCTGACTGCACGTCCCTGGGCTCTGCCTCTACCTACCCTGACTGCACATCCCTGTGCTCTGCCTCCCCTGACTGCACATCCCTGTGCTCTGCCTCTACCTACCCTGACTGCACATCCATGGGCTCTGCCTCTACCTACCCTGACTGCACATCCCTGTGCTCTGCCTCCCCTGACTGCACGTCCCTGGGCTCTGCCTCTACCTACCCTGACTGCACATCCCTGTGCTCTGCCTCCCCTGACTGCACGTCCCTGGGCTCTGCCTCTACCTACCCTGACTGCACGTCCCTGGGCTCTGCCTCTACCTACCCTGACTGCACATCCCTGTGCTCTGCCTCTACCTACCCTGACTGCACATCCCTGGGCTCTGCCTCTACCTACCCTGACTGCACATCCCTGTGCTCTGCCTCTACCTACCCTGACTGCACATCCCTGGGCTCTGCCTCTACCTACCCTGACTGCACATCCCTGTGCTCTGCCTCTACCTACCCTGACTGCACATCCCTGTGCTCTGCCTCCCCTGACTGCACATCCCTGTGCTCTGCCTCTACCTACCCTGACTGCATGTCCCTGGGCTCTGCCTCTACCTACCCTGACTGCACATCCCTGTGCTCTGCCTCTACCTACCCTGACTGCATGTCCCTGGGCTCTGCCTCTACCTACCCTGACTGCACATCCCTGTGCTCTGCCTCCCCTGACTGCACATCCCTGTGCTCTGCCTCTACCTACCCTGACTGCATGTCCCTGGGCTCTGCCTCTACCTACCCTGACTGCACGTCCCTGGGCTCTGCCTCTACCTACCCTGACTGCACGTCCCTGAGCTCTGCCTCTACCTACCCTGACTGCACGTCCCTGGGCTCTGCCTCTACCTACCCTGACTGCACATCCCTGTGCTCTGCCTCTACCTATCCTGACTGCACCTCCCTGAGCTCTGCCTCTGCCTCCCCTGACTGCACGTCCCTGGACTCTGCCTCCCCTGACTGCACGTCCCTGGGCTCTGCCTCTACCTCCCCTGACTGCACGTCCCTGGGCTCTGCCTCCCCTGACTGCACGTCCCTGGGCTCTGCCTCCCCTGACTGCACGTCCCTGGGCTCTGCCTCTACCTACCCTGACTGCACCTCCCTGAGCTCTGCCTCTACCTACCCTGACTGCACCTCCCTGAGCTCTGCCTCTGCCTCCCCTGACTGCACGTCCCTGGACTCTGCCTACCCTGACTGCACGTCCCTGGGCTCTGCCTCTACCTACCCTTACTGCACGTCCCTGGGCTCTGCCTCTACCTACCCTGACTGCACGTCCCTGGGCTCTGCCTCCCCTGACTGCACATCCCTGTGCTCTGCCTCTACCTACCCTGACTGCATGTCCCTGGGCTCTGCCTCTACCTACCCTGACTGCACATCCCTGTGCTCTGCCTCTACCTACCCTTACTGCACGTCCCTGGGCTCTGCCTCTACCTACCCTGACTGCACGTCCCTGGGCTCTGCCTCCACTGACTGCACGTCCCTGGGCTCTGCCTCTACCTACCCTGAACTGCACGTCCCTGGGCTCTGCCTCCCCTGACTGCACGTCCCTGGGCTCTGCCTCTACCTACCCTGACTGCACGTCCTCTGCCTCTACCTACCCTGACTGCACCTCCCTGAGCTCTGCCTCTACCTACCCTGACTGCACGTCCCTGGGCTCTGCCTCCCCTGACTGCACGTCCCTGGGCTCTGCCTCTACCTATCCCGACTGCACGTCCCAGGGCTCTGCCTCTACCTACCCTGACTGCACGTCTCTGGGCTCTGCCTCTACCTACCCTGACTGCACGTCCCTGGGCTTTGCCTCCAGTGACTGCACGTCCCTGGGCTCTGCCTCTACCTACCCTGACTGCACATCCATGGGCTCTGCCTCTACCTACCCTGACTGCACATCCCTGTGCTCTGCCTCCCCTGACTGCACGTCCCTGGGCTCTGCCTCTACCTACCCTGACTGCACGTCCCTGGGCTCTGCCTCTACCTACCCTGACTGCACGTCCCTGGGCTCTGCCTCTACCTACCCTGACTACACGTCCCTGGGCTCTGCCTCTACCTACCCTGACTGCACGTCCCTGGGCTCTGCCTCCAGTGACTGCACGTCCCTGGGCTCTGCCTCTACCTACCCTGACTGCACGTCCCTGGGCTCTGCCTCTACCTACCCTGACTGCACGTCCCTGGGCTCTGCCTCTACCTACCCTGACTACACGTCCCTGGGCTCTGCCTCTGCCTACCCTGACTGCACGTCCCTGGGCCCTGCCTCTACCTACCCTGACCACGTCCCTGGTCTCTGCCTCTGCCTACCCTGACTGCACGACCCTGGGCTCTGCCTCTACCTACCCTGACTACACGTCCCTGGGCTCTGCCTCTACCTACCCTGACTGCACGTCCCTGTGCTCTGCCTCTACCTATCCCGACTACACGTCCCTGGGCTCTGCCTCCCCTGACTGCACGTCCCTGGGCTCTGCCTCTACCTACCCTGACTGCACGTCCCTGGGCTCTGCCTCCCCAGACTGCACGTCCCTGGGCTCTGCCTCTACCTACCCTGACTGCACGTCCCTGGGCTCTGCCTCTACCTACCCTGACTGCACGTCCCTGGGCTCTGCCTCTACCTACCCTGACTGCACATCCCTGGGCTCTGCCTCTACCTACCCTGACTACACGTCCCTGGGCTCTGGCTCTACCTATCCTGACTGCACGTCCCTGGGCTCTGCCTCTACCTATCCTGACTGCACGTCCCTGGGCTCTGCCTCTACCTATCCTGACTGCACGTCCCTGGGCTCTGCCTCTACCTATCCTGACTGCACGTCCCTGGGCTCTGCCTCTACCTATCCTGACTGCACGTCCCTGGGCTCTGCCTCTACCTACCCTGACTGCACGTCCCTGTGCTCTGCCTCCCCTGACTGCACGTCCCTGGGCTCTGCCTCTACCTATCCCGACTACATGTCCCTGGGCTCTGCCTCCCCTGACTGCACGTCCCTGGGCTCTGCCTCTACCTACCCTGACTGCACGTCCCTGGGCTCTGCCTCCCCTGAGTGCACGTCCCTGGGCTCTGCCTCTACCTACCCTGACTGCACGTCCCTGGGCTCTGCCTCTACCTACCCTGACTGTACATCCCTGGGCTCTGCCTCTACCTACCCTGACTACACGTCCCTGGGCTCTGGCTCTACCTATCCTGACTGCACGTCCCTGGGCTCTGCCTCTACCTATCCTGACTGCACGTCCCTGGGCTCTGCCTCTACCTATCCTGACTGCACGTCCCTGGGCTCTGCCTCTACCTATCCTGACTGCACGTCCCTGGGCTCTGCCTCTACCTACCCTGACTGCACATCCCTGTGCTCTGCCTCTACCTCCCCTGACTGCACGTCCCTGGGCTCTGCCTCCCCTGACTGCACGTCCCTGGGCTCTGCCTCTACCTACCCTGACTGCACGTCCCTGGGCTCTGCCTCTACCTACCCTGACTGCACGTCCCTGGGCTCTGCCTCTACCTACCCTGACTGCACGTCCCTGGGCTCTGCCTCTACCTACCCTGACTGCACGTCCCTGGGCTCTGCCTCTACCTACCCTGACTGCACCTCCCTGAGCTCTGCCTCTACCTACCCTGACTGCACATCCCTGTGCTCTGCCTCTACCTATCCTGACTGCACGTCCCTGGGCTCTGCCTCTACCTACCCTGACTGCACGTCCCTGGGCTCTGCCTCTACCTACCCTGACTGCACGTCCCTGGGCTCTGCCTCTACCTACCCTGACTGCACGTCCCTGGGCTCTGCCTCTACCTACCCTGACTGCACGTCCCTGGGCTCTGCCTCTACCTACCCTGACTGCACATCCCTGGGCTCTGCCTCTACCTACCCTGACTGCACGTCCCTGGGCTCTGCCTCTACCTATCCTGACTGCACGTCCCTGGGCTCTGCCTCTACCTATCCTGACTGCACGTCCCTGGGCTCTGCCTCCCCTTTCTAATCATTCCTGGGATCTGATGTTTGTCCCCGGCATCTGTCTCCCCTGACTGCACGTCCCCGGGCTCTGCCCTCCCCTGCCTACCCTGAGTGCCTGTCCCTGGGGTATCTATGGTTATTTGTTGATAATGTCGATTATCTTTACAGGAATAATAGCTATACCTTAAACACACCGTAAATACACTTTAAACCTTTAGCCGCTGCGGCCGCTATACTTAATTCACACTCTACGCACCCTTTACGCTATTAGCGTACAGAGTCCCGTACAGTGTACGGACTTTGCGTACACACGCCGCGCTGGCGGTACAAAGTACTCACAGCGCGTACACACCCAGAGATACACTTTAAACCTTCTACAGCAATGCAATGCAATAATAATAATAATACACTTTAAACTAAGCAGGGCAATGAGGACACGACACCAATTGTGATTAAACGCTGGGTTCCGACACCACAGTGGATTATTTCTGAAAGGGGGTTTACATTACAAATTATACACTACAATACAAGACAATATATATATATAACAGAATAATGGCTACAGGTCAATGTACATACGTGAGAATATTCGCGTGCGCTTCCTGGTCCGGTCCTCCGTAATCAAATAGATAACGTTGTGAGTCTTGTTTGTGGCCGGGCTGCAGCAGGCTTTATTTATACAAGTCTTCCAAAAGCAATACAATGGATACTGTAATGCCTTTGTCCATTGGACACAGGAATGCACTTTTACAGTACAGGAGAGGTAATTGGTTGATAGGAATAGGTGGGCGATGTCTTTCCCAACTGCTGTTGTGGGTGGTCTCCTCTGGATTCCCGCCGCATACATAATATACAGTAAATACAGTTTATATCTATATTCTACTTCTGCACATAACTATCCGCAGGAACATGCGATCTTCCTCAAACCAACACCGGAATATCACCCTTAAAATACCCTACAGCTGGATACCAAACACCACCTTATAACCTTAGTCTGTCCCCTCTTATGCTGTAAGGGTGAATCCCTTTGTTCTGCAACCATTTAAACAGCTATAACTTTCTGGTGTTACTTTCTGATGTGGTGCAGGGGGACTATGTGTACATTGTGCACTATTTGGATAAAATATGTAATGTGTTTTGATGGCTCTCCATGCGTACACAAACTCTACCGTAAATACCCATACCACACGCTAATGCGCAGGACCGACCATACGTAAATTGCGAATATGTGCACGCACAGCAGAACAAGTACACGTGCGGAGGCGATCTGTGTGTAGTTTGTACGTGATGTGTGTACTGCAATATTTTTCGACTTTGACATTGTTATAATCACTGGTGCCAACTGTTTTATATTTATTTTCTAATTTTTCTCAATAATTCTTTTATTACAGATTGTGTTGATACATTGTTTCATTTCACGCGTGGTCTGTTTCCTGGGTCACACCTTTTATCATTCTCCTGTATCACTATACCATCGCTCTCTCTCCCATCCTACAGGAGTTTTGTTGGAGAACTCTAGCAGTTTGGGTTCTAGGTCTGAGTACCTAATCCCGCCTGCACGTCACACGTCTCCATATCGCCAAGCAGATCTTCCATTTCTTATGACCCCATAGGAAAGCCGCTGGATCTGAGCGAGTAATAGGGATTATAAAGGGTACAGGATCTTGTAATGAGATGTTGTGTACCCAGAAGATTGGGAGCGATGGTTCCAGGAGTCGCGCTCTGCGGTCGCAGTGAGCTGGTTAGCACTCAGCGCATAGAGATCCAAGCTAGGTATAGGAAAGATTAGATCAGTAGCCTATGTGATACTCATATGAGTTCTCCGTACCGCGGCTGCGCTATCCCGATTCAGTGCCGTAAATGTATCTACAGAACTAATCGCCTGTGACTCTATTGTGTGGTGTCAGCGATCATGGTGTTGTCCCAACTTATTCAGGCCAGTAAATTAGGGACATATAAAGTCTGATTATTCACTGGTATCATATCTGTGTATCGCGCCTGCCGCTGTCATATATTATCCCTACACTTAGTCACTGTGGAACATGAAAGAAACGGCTGTTATCCATGGAAGTGTCATTAGGAACGTCACAGAGTCCCAGGAGGAACAGGGATCACACCTGGAAAGGTTGGGCCCCGGCCTCTCCTGTACTGCAATGCTTGGCGTGTACTGTGCCGTGAATTAATGTCATTTGAAGGTCTACAGACCCTTAGTCATCACCAGCTGGGTTCTTTGGGGTCGGGTTCTCTGGGGTCGGGTTCTCTGGGGTCGGGTTCTCTGGGGTCGGGTTCTCATCCTACTCATCAAATTGCTCTCTTGGTGTTCATCTCTCTATCCATCTCTCGTCGCTGCATCTATCAGTTGGAGACCGGTATCTGGTTTATAGGTCCACAATAAATAGGTCGGCCATCAATAGATCAGGACCAAATGGTTGACATGCATCAGGTAGACAGGTACAAAAGGTTGACATGGTCAAAAGTTCAACATGTAAAAGGTAGACAGTACAAAATGTCGACTGGTTCAGTAGGTCGACACATGGTTTTTTAACTTTTTTTAAACTTTTTCATCCTTTACAGCCACGTCGACTGCAGTGGGGAATAGTAACATATGCCAAGCGCATCGGTTACAACCTTTTTTTTGTGTCAACCATTCCACGTCGACCTTTTGATTCTGTTGACTTTTTTCATGTCTGCTGTTTGCGGTCGAGCTACAGTATTGACATAGACCTTAATCTATTGAAGCACACCCTTGGAAACCACAATGCGAGTGCTAGGTCCTCTGCTCTTCTCTGTCGACACCAGGGCTCCTGGGAAACATCATCTCGCTCAGATTTCAGTATCCTCTGTATGTGGATGATGCACAATCCACCTATTCTCTCCCAATCTCTCCCATGGCGCACAGCCGCACACTTCCAGAGGAGTGAGCTCCTGCCGCTCTGGGGAGGGAGCCGGGCACCTGCCATGTCCCTGCACGCCAGGCTGACATCGGGTTAGGTGGACCGGAGGTTCCGTCTCCAAATGGAACTGCCGGAAAGCTCACTTTAACCCTTGGTGACTATGCACATTTGCTCATCTGTCTCAGCGTGTCTGACTGCAGTGCAGGCTAGCTGAGCAAAGAAAGACTTTCTCCGACTGACATAAAGCAGTATCACATTGCATAGGTTCAGAGGTAAGCGAACAATTAGCAGCAATATGGCCCAAACCACCACATTGAAATAATTGGATCATACACGGGCGAGTCACAGGCTACAAAAAGGATATCTTGGAACTAGAAAAGGTTCTAATTAAGGGGATGGAGACGCTGGAATACAAGGAAAGGCTTGCAAGTATAGGCATGTTTACACTGGAAAAGAGGAGACTATGGGGTACATTTACTAAGATTGGAGTTCTATTTAAGATGGGATGTTGCCCATAGAAACCAATCAGATTCCAGGTATTATCTTCTCGAAAGTGCTAGATAAATGAGAAGAAGAATCTGATTGATTGGTTGCTATGGTCAACATCCCATCTAAAATAGAACTCCCATCTTAGTAAATTTACCCCTAAGAGGGGACATGATTAACATTTATAAATATATAAGAGGACAATACACAGAGCTTGTGAGGGATCTGTTTTCTATAAGATCAGCACAGAGGACACGTGGTTGCTCGCTTAGGTTAGAGGAGAGGAGATTCCGCACATTGAGGCAAAAAGGTTTTTTCACAGTAAGGACAATACGTGTTTGGAATTCCCTGCCTGAGAGAGTAGTAATGGCGGACTCTGGGGTAATTCTGAGTTGATCGCAGCAGCAAGTTTGTTAGCAGTTGGGTAAAACCATGTGCACTACAGGTGGGGCAGATGTAACATGTGCAGAGAGAGTTAGATTTGGGCGGGTTGTATTGTTTCTGTGTAGGGTAAATACTGGCTGCTTTATTTTTACACTGCAATTTAGATTTCAGTTTGAATACACCCCACCCAAATCTAACTCTCTCTGCACATGTTACATCTGCCCCTCCTGCAGCGCACATGGGGGGTAATTCCAAGTTGATCGCAGCAGGAAATTTTTTAGCAGTTTGGCAAAACCATGTGCACTGCAGGGGGGGCAGATATAACATGTGCAGAGAGAGTTAGATTTGGGTGGGGTGAGTTCAATCTGCAATCTAAATTGCAGTGTAAAAATAAAGCAGCCAGTATTTACCCTGCACAGAAACAATATAACCCACCCAAATCTAACTCTCTCTGCACATGTTATATCTGCCCCACCTGCAGTGCACATGGTTTTGCCCAACTGCTAAAAAATTTCCTGCTACGATCAACTTGGAATTACCCCGATGGGCCCTCAATCCGAGTTGTTCGCTCGTTAGCTGCATTTAGCAGCATTGCACACGCTAGGCCGCCGCCCTCTGGGAGTGTATCTTAGCTTAGCAGAATAGCGAACGAAAGATTAGCAGAACTGCTACTAAATATTTCCCTGCAGCTTCTGAGTAGCTCCAGACCTACTCCTACACTGCGATCACCTCAGTCCGTTTAGTTCCTGGTTTGACGTCACAAACACGCCCTGCGTTCGGCCAGCCACTCCCGCGTTTTCCCTGAGAAGCCTGCGTTTCTTTTAGCACACTCCCGGAAAACGCTCAGTTACCTCCCAGAAACGCCCCTTTCCTGTCAATCATTCACCGATCTGCAGTGCGACTGAAAAGCGCCGCACAAACACCAGCAAAACTGCTAAGTTTTTAGTTAAATAACTTAGCGCATGTGCGCTGCATACCATGCGCATGCGCATTTACCAACAAATCGCAGCATAGCGAAAATCGGCAACGAGCGAACAACTCGGAATGACCACCATAGTTTTGCCCAACTGCTAACAAAATTGCTGCTGCAATCAACTCAGAATTAGGCCCTCTGGGGGTCATTCCGAGTTGTTCGCTCGTTATTTTTTTCTCGCAACAGAGTGATTAGTCGCTAATGCGCATGCGCAATGTCCGCAGTGCGACTGCGCCAAGTAAATTTGCTATGTAGTTAGGTATTTTACTCACGGCATTACGAGGTTTTATCTTCGTTCTGGTGATTGTAATGTGATTGACAGGAAGTGGGTGTTTCTGGGCGGAAACTGGCCGTTTTATGGGTGTGTGCGAAAAAAACGCTACAGTTTCTGGGAAAAACGCGGGAGTGGCTGGAGAAACGGAGGAGTGTCTGGGCGAACGCTGGGTGTGTTTGTGACGTCAAACCAGGAACGACAAGCACTGAACTGATCGCACTGGAAGAGTAAGTCTCGAGCTACTCAGAAAATGCTAAGAAGTGTCTGTTCGCAATTCTGCTAATCTTTCGTTCGCAATTTTGATAAGCTAAGATTCACTCCCAGTAGGCGGCGGCTTAGCGTGTGCAAAGCTGCTAAAAACAGCTTGCGAGCGAACAACTCGGAATGACCCCCACTGTCAACACCTTTAAGAATGGGTTAGATAAATTCCTATTGGATAAGGATATCCAGGGTTATGGTGCGTAGTCGCGCATTATAGTTATTATAAAAAGGGGATTAAACACAACGGCCGACATTAGCAACAGACAAAGTTACAGCTGTGTCCTCGTACATCTTTGCTATTTTGCTCAATTTAGCACAACATGCAAAACACGGCTAAGCTGTTTTTCACGAGTAACGACTGGATGGATTTGCTATAATAGAATATGTATAAAGTAACATATGAAAGAAGCAAATTAAGAAAACTCACAAGGCATGGCTAAATCTCTGAGTCTGTGGCAGAGCCGGCTATAGGCATAGGCAAACTAGGCAATTGCCTAGGGCATCTGGTATGCCTAGGGGCATCAGCAGCTTCTGCTGATTAAAATGATATGCAGCATGCCTATATTCTGTGTGTAGCATTTCATATGCAGATACAGCCACAGTCTCACACAGTATATAGGCATGCCACATATCACTTTAATCAGCAGAAGCTGCTTGTGCATCCTAGCCACATAGCAATGCAAATAAGATGCATTTTCATAACAAAAAGGTGCCCGACGTTAGCATTGAGGCAAGATTTATGAGGACACATCTGTATCCAAGCAGAGGTCACAGTGTTAGTGGCAGTGTGAGTGCTGTGTGCATGTGAGTGGGTTGGTTGTGCAGTAGTGTTCAGAATATGTGTAAGGAGCATTATGTGTGTCATGTAAAAATGCATTAATAATGTGTAACATATGTGTAAAGGGCCACTATGTGTGTTATTATGTGTATAAGGGCATTAATAATGTGCGGCATATGTGTAACAGGGTACTACTGTATGTGTGCAATTATGTGTATAGGGGCACTAATAATGTGCAGCAAATGTGTAGGGGGCACTATGTGTGTCATTACGTGTATAAGGGCATTAATAATGTGCAGCATATGTGTAGGGGCACTATGTGTGTCATTATGTGTATAAGGGCATTAATAATGTGCGGCATATGTGTAACAGTGTACTACTGTATGTGTATCATTATGTGTATAGGGGCAGTAATAATGTGCAGCAAATGTGTAGGGGGCACTATGTGTGTCATTATGTGTATAAGCGCATTAATAATGTGCGGCATATGTGTAACAGGGTACTACTGTATGTGTATCATTATGTGTATAGGGGCAGTAATAATGTGCAGCAAATGGGTAGGGGCACTATGTGTGTCATTATGGTCTCATGTGTAAGGGGCATTACTCTGGCATTATGTGTATAAGGTGCTCTACTATGTGGCGTTGCGTATAGAAAGGGCACTACTGTGTCGTCTAATGTGACTAAAGGGCAATAGGGTGTGGTGTAATGTGAATAAGGAGCAATTCAGTGTGATGTAATGTGAATAAGGGGCTCTACTGTGAGGAGTAACGTTTATAAGGTAAAGTGATACTACTGTGGGATGTAATGTGAATTATGGACACTATCGCATGATCAAATGAGAATAAAGTTGCAGTATTGTGTGGCGTAACTGGAATTGGGGTTACTATTGTGTGGCCATGCCCCTTGCCAGCAAAAACACACCCCTTTTTGGGCTGAGCACCAAATGTGAGAACTGTTCCTCTTTAAAATATAGGGGGCACAAACACCAAAATAAGGACTGCTATGGGTGAGGGGCAAGGTCAGAGGCAGAACCAGCGGTGGTGCTAGGGGGCACCAGCCAAAATCTTGCCTAGGGCATCATGTTGGTTAGGGCCGGCTCTGGTCTGTGGCATGCAAAACCGTGCCATACGTGGCGGGATATAGCAAAGATGTACAGTATGTGGACACATCTGTAGTCCTAAAAATAATACAGCGTAGGAGACCACAAATAGGTTGAACTCGATATACAAATTGTCTGTTTTCAACCTCACAAACTGTTACTTTGTTATATTATTATGACCTCCAGCTAGTAGCCAGAGTGACCGCCATGTGCAGCACGGACAGCAGCTAGACGGGCTGGGAGTGACTCGGTAAGGTGCTGGTAGGTTGGTACAGGTACATTCTGACGGTGAGCTGCTCCGCTGCAGCGCGTCGGTTGGCCCTCACGCGTCTTCATAGCCGACGTTCATCTCTCACATCAATGGCACTTGTTGCCGTTTGTCCAGTCACGATGCACCTTCCCCGCAGCAGCACGCGGACAGGTCACACACTGCGCTGTGTCAGAAATACCGCCACCTTTGGCCCGAAAGCCGATAATCACCTCTTTTTACAACTCTGATAAATCGCCCCTTTTACCCATGACAGCAACAAGTGATATGTGTGCAGACGGCCTATCACACACCTTATATACCCATCAAACCAGCGCAGGTCTCGTGACGTACGTCATGGGCTACGCGCTGCTGATGTCACATGTAGGAGACGGTCATAACAATGTGACTAGCCCATGTATTTATTATCAAGTCTTTTATGGGGCAGGAACCTTCCTGGCACTGCTGGCTACTTCCAGATTCCAAACCCATAGTCTTTGGTTCATTCCACTGCCCAGGCCCCTTTTCTCCTGGAACGGTCCTACTTGTGGTCACTGGTTATCGCCGTTGCAGAACTAAAGCCCAGTGGGTACACTTAATAGTTCCTCCCTCAGCCACCTCATACCTCTCCACCATTTCAACCAATTGGTCTGCTGTTTTAGGGTACGCATGGCCTACCCTCTAGATATCGATCCATAAGATCTGTGGTCCTGTTGATCCACTTTGTGGTAAGATGGACAGGGTCATGCATTTGAGAGCAGCAAGTCTTTTCTGTTTGGTATTCCCAGCGGTGACCCCACTGGGCACGGACGCACCCAGTGACTCTCGAGTGAAGATTTCTTGCTTTCATTTTATCATAGTCTTTGGCATCAGTCAGGCGTGAGTCAACGTATGCTCTTTGCAGTTCTCCAGATAGGAAAGGTGCCACAAGACTTGCCCATTGATCTTTAGGCCGATTCTCTCATCTGTTCCTTCAAAAGTAGTAAGATGAGCTTCATCACTCTGGGTCACCTTTTGCAGAAAGTGACTGGCCCGTATGGAGCGAGTGTTAGTTGGACCATCAGTGGAAGCATCTCCAGACCGGGCTCTTAGCTGCTGTATCAGCTCCCTTAAGGCCTGGAGGTTTTCCTCTATGGCCACTTGCTGTATCTTGTTTTTTTCCCTCACGTAGCCTGCACCAAGGCCTTAATGTCCTTCATGTTATCTCTGGGTCTAGGTTTTGACCAAAACAACACTTTCAATTTTAAACGTAAAAGCTTTTCCTATTGCTGCAATTTTCAGTGTGTTGCTTTCATTCTCCACCAGTTGTGAGGAGATCAGGATAGAAGTGCCCTCTCCTGGAGTAGATGGACACCTCTAAACACACAGAAGCCAGGAAAACAGCACACCAGTCCAGGGTTTCCATATGTTGGATGTAATCTTGAATTAACAGCGTCCATTGCTATGGAAGCGTATTCTGTAGTACTCGAGGTGATTGACTAAGGATCACCGTCTAGAAGGAAAGCCCACGCACATTTAATAAAAACCCTAAAGAAAGTCGTGGCTGACGAAACGCGTTGGTTGATATTAGCTTGACTGAAGGGAGCTAAACAAGCTGTCTCTGAGCTCCCCCCTAATATGGGTGACAGCGAGTTTCTTCCTAACCTCTAACCCACAAAGGACAAGACGTACGTGTGATGTTAGAGGTTTCTTTTCTTTTTTTAATTTTTAACATTGATTTTTTTTTAATCTAAAATGTACTACAGGTTGAGTATCCCTTATCCAAAATGCTTGGGACCAGAGGTATTTTGGATATGGGATTTTTCCGTATTTGGAATAATTGCATACCATAATGAGATATCATGGTGATGGGACCCAAGTCTAAGCACAGAATGCATTTAGGTTTCATATACACCTTATACACACAGCCTGGAGGTAATTTAATACAATATTTTGAATAACTTTGTGTATTAAACAAAGTTTGTGTACATTGAGCCATTAAAAAACAAAAGTTTCACTATCCCACTCTCACTCAAAAAAGTCCGTATTTCGGAATATTCCGTATTTCGGAATATTTGGATATGGGATACTCAACCTGTATTTAGATAAAACAAATTGACATGTTTATTGGGTGTACTCTGGTAGGAGGGTTCTCTGTAAACAAACTTGGAAAATCATCTTTTATTCACGCCTTTAAAAAAACAGTGACATTTACGGACATTTGAGGACACAAAGTGGCTGACTTTTATTGAGCGCTCCCAAGGACCACCATTTATACAGGTTCTCTCTGGTCCTCACTGACAAAGGACTTAGCAGCTGCTTCCTCAAAAGGAAATGTCTCACAAAGACTATTGGAGATCTCATAAATGCATTGCTTCCGTATGATGACTGTAATATTCACACAGTAATAACTCCGCGGATGAGACGCCACAATATCCAGAGGCAGCGCGCACGCTCAGTGCCGGCGATGAATGGTATTCCTGCCGCGGACGCTGAACATTTTGCTGCAGACTGATCTCTTGATCTTTGCAGCAAATGCTGTTTTACAGTTAATTAGATGAGATTTCCGCACCCGCGCCCTCAGCGCCGACAGGTCCGTATAATGGTGTGAGGTTCCCCCTCCCAGGAAAAGGGGCAATAATTCATCATTAGGGCGTCAGCGTCCAGGTGCAGATGAAAACTGATGGAGCCTCCAGCGAGGCCGAGAGAATGCGCAGCGGCAGAACATTTTATCTGAAGCCCAATTCCCCGGTTACAGCAGAGAATAATTAAGATAATGTTACTTCAAGAGTTCCTTAATGATTAAAAATCACATATGCAGGATCTATAAATGGGAGAGAGTCCGTCCTTTGTGCTGGAGAGTTCCCCAAGCTCCTGGTCTGACAACTGCCGGAGAGCGGCCTCGTTCCAAGGACTTTGTTTAGGTGCAACAAATCATTTGTCTGTTATTAACCCGGAGCTGGTAATTATGCAGATTGCCATAGATTTTCCTGGGCCCGGAGTGAGATGGAGCAGCGCCGGCCGCCATGCATTACTAGAGCCGCCACATTTATCATGCTGACTGATGGCAGCCTGAGCCGCTCCCAGGTCCCAGTGGTTAATGTACTAGGTAATTAACTGTCATTTGCCTGGTAATAGGCGGATGATCAATGGTTTGTGTGGAAACAAATTCCAATCAGGGAGCTGATAAATGCATCCAGCCAGAGACATTGGAATTGGGGCGCGCGAGGAAGCAGCGAGGGCCTGAGTCTCTAAATGACACGTTTACCTGCGACTTCCTCGCATTTATCCAGCGCTCCCTGATGTCCGCATGATAGGAAATAGAACTTTTATAGTATCCGTGGCGACAAAGATACCGCGTTATGTTATTCTATCAGGAGACTTCCTGCCAGCCAGAGGCACATGTATATAATGTGTGTGTTTACTTACTGTGTATACACTGTGTGTATATATATATATTGTGCACATTAATAACATAGTCACAGACATCACTAGATAGTGACACATTGATGGCGCCCCCGATCCCTCTACAGACCTCTCTCCTCAGCAGATTGGTCATGTTACGCCCCATAGCTGTGCCCTGGTTTACATTCATCAACACAGTGACCCCGGTTCACATATTAATACCACATTAGAGCCCCCATGTCTCCTTGTGCCACACTGCACCCCAGTTCACATTATGCCGCAATGTAATGCCCCCAATTCACATTACACCACAGTGTAATGCCCCCAATTCATATTACACCACAGTGTAATACCCCCAATTCATATTACCCCACAGTGTAATGCCCCCAGTTCATATTACACCACAGTGTAATGCCCCCAGTTCACATTATGCCACAGTGTAATGCCCCCACTTCATATTACGCCACAGTGTAATGCCCCCACTTCATATTACGCCACACTGTAATACCCCCACTTCATATTACGCCACACTGTAATACCCCCACTTCATATTACGCCACACTGTAATACCCCCACTTCATATTACGCCACACTGTAATACCCCCACTTCATATTACGCCACACTGTAATACCCCCACTTCATATTACGCCACAGTG
The DNA here is from genome assembly GCF_028390025.1 of Pseudophryne corroboree. Taxonomy (NCBI): domain Eukaryota; kingdom Metazoa; phylum Chordata; class Amphibia; order Anura; family Myobatrachidae; genus Pseudophryne; species Pseudophryne corroboree. The sequence goes on from NC_086449.1 coordinate 844,268,167, forward strand.
TAATGCCCCCAGTTCACATTATGCCACAGTGTAATGCCCCCAGTTCACATTATGCCACAGTGTAATGCCCCGAGTTCACATTATGCCACAGTGTAATGCCCCCAGTTCACATTACGCCACAGTGTGATGCCCCCAGTTCATATTACGCCACACTGTAATACCCCCACTTCATATTACGCCACAGTGTAATGTAACCAAGTTCATGTTATGCCAAATTATATTTCCATCACTTCACCTTGTGCCAGGAAGCGCCCACATCTCACATCATGCCACAGAGCACCCACATCTCATCATGCCACAGAGCACCCACATCTCATCATGCCACAGAGCACCCACATCTCATCATGCCACAGAGCACCCACATCTCACATCATGCCACAGAGCACCCACATCTCACATCATGCCACAGAGCACCCACATCTCACATCATGCCACAGAGCACCCACATCATGCCACAGAGCACCCACATCTCACATCATGCCACAGAGTACCCACATCTCACATCATGCCACAGAGCACCCACATCTCACATCATGCCACAGAGCACCCACATCTCACATCATGCCACAGAGCACCCACATCTCATCATGCCACAGAGCACCCACATCTCACATCATGCCACAGAGCACCCACATCTCACATCATGCCACAGAGTACCCACATCTCACATCATGCCACAGAGCACCCACATCTCACATCATGCCACAGAGCACCCACATCTCACATCATGCCACAGAGCACCCACATCTCATCATGCCACAGAGCACCCACATCTCATCATGCCACAGAGCACCCTCATCTCATCATGCCACAGAGCACCCACATCTCACATCATGCCACAGAGCACCCACATCTCACATCATGCCACAGAGCACCCACATCATGCCACAGAGCACCCACATCTCACATCATGCCACAGAGCACCCACATCTCACATCATGCCACAGAGCACCCACATCTCACATCATGCCACAGAGCACCCACATCTCACATCATGCCACAGAGTACCCACATCTCACACCATGCCACAGAGCACCCACATCTCACATCATGCCACAGAGCACCCACATCTCACGTCATGCCACAGAGCACCCACATCTCATCATGCCACAGAGCACCCACATCTCACATCATGCCACAGAGCACCCACATCTCACATCATGCCACAGAGCGCCCACATCTCACATCATGCCACAGAGCACCCACATCTCACATCATGCCACAGAGCACCCACATCTCACATCATGCCACAGAGCACCCACATCTCATCATGCCACAGAGCACCCACATCTCACATCATGCCACAGAGCACCCACATCTCACATCATGCCACAGAGTACCCACATCTCACATCATGCCACAGAGCACCCACATCTCACATCATGCCACAGAGCACCCACATCTCACATCATGCCACAGAGCACCCACATCTCATCATGCCACAGAGCACCCACATCTCATCATGCCACAGAGCACCCTCATCTCATCATGCCACAGAGCACCCACATCTCACATCATGCCACAGAGCACCCACATCTCACATCATGCCACAGAGCACCCACATCATGCCACAGAGCACCCACATCTCACATCATGCCACAGAGCACCCACATCTCACATCATGCCACAGAGCACCCACATCTCACATCATGCCACAGAGCACCCACATCTCACATCATGCCACAGAGTACCCACATCTCACATCATGCCACAGAGCACCCACATCTCACATCATGCCACAGAGCACCCACATCTCACGTCATGCCACAGAGCACCCACATCTCATCATGCCACAGAGCACCCACATCTCACATCATGCCACAGAGTACCCACATCTCACATCATGCCACAGAGCACCCACATCTCACATCATGCCACAGAGCACCCACATCTCACATCATGCCACAGAGCACCCACATCTCATCATGCCACAGAGCACCCACATCTCATCATGCCACAGAGCACCCACATCTCACATCATGCCACAGAGCACCCACATCTCACATCATGCCACAGAGCACCCACATCATGCCACAGAGCACCCACATCTCACATCATGCCACAGAGCACCCACATCTCACATCATGCCACAGAGCACCCATATCTCACATCATGCCACAGAGCACCCACATCTCACATCATGCCACAGAGCACCCACATCTCACATCATGCCACCGAGCACCCACATCTCACATCATGCCACAGAGCACCCACATCATGCCACAGAGCACCCATATCTCACATCATGCCACAGAGCACCCACATCTCACATCATGCCACAGAGCACCCACATCTCACATCATGCCACAGAGCACCCACATCTCACATCATGCCACAGAGCACCCACATCTCACATCATGCCACAGAGCACCCACATCATGCCACAGAGTACCCACATCTCATCATGCCACAGAGCACCCACATCTCACATCATGCCACCGAGCACCCACATCTCACATCATGCCACAGAGCACCCACATCTCACATCATGCCACCGAGCACCCACATCTCACATCATGCCATAGAGCACCCACATCTCACATCATGCCACAGAGCACCCACATCTCACATCATGCCACAGAGCACCCACATCATGCCACAGAGCACCCACATCATGCCACAGAGCACCCACATCTCATCATGCCACAGAGCACCCACATCTCACATCATGCCACAGAGCACCCACATCTCACATCATGCCACAGAGCACCCACATCATGCCACAGAGCACCCACATCTCACATCATGCCACAGAGCACCCACATCTCACATCATGCCACCGAGCACCCACATCTCACATCATGCCACAGAGCACCCACATCATGCCACAGAGTACCCACATCTCATCATGCCACAGAGCACCCACATCTCACATCATGCCACAGAGCACCCACATCTCACATCATGCCACAGAGCACCCACATCTCACATCATGCCACAGAGCACCCATATCTCACATCATGCCACAGAGCACCCACATCATGCCACAGAGCACCCACATCTCACATCATGCCACAGAGCACCCACATCTCATCATGCCACAGAGCACCCACATCTCACATCATGCCACAGAGCACCCACATCTCACATCATGCCATAGAGCACCCACATCTCACATCATGCCACAGAGCACCCACATCTCACATCATGCCACAGAGCACCCACATCATGCCACAGAGCACCCACATCATGCCACAGAGCACCCATATCTCATCATGCCACAGAGCACCCACATCTCACATCATGCCACAGAGCACCCACATCTCACATCATGCCACAGAGCACCCACATCATGCCACAGAGCACCCACATCTCACATCATGCCACAGAGCACCCACATCTCACATCATGCCACAGAGCACCCACATCTCACATCATGCCACAGAGCACCCACATCTCACATCATGCCACCGAGCACCCACATCTCACATCATGCCACAGAGTACCCACATCTCACATCATGCCACAGAGCACCCACATCTCACATCATGCCACAGAGTACCCACATCTCACATCATGCCACAGAGCACCCACATCTCACATCATGCCACAGAGCACCCACATCTCACATCATGCCACCGAGCACCCACATCTCACATCATGCCACAGAGCACCCACATCATGCCACAGAGTACCCACATCTCATCATGCCACAGAGCACCCACATCTCACATCATGCCACAGAGCACCCACATCTCACATCATGCCACAGAGCACCCACATCTCACATCATGCCACAGAGCACCCACATCTCACATCATGCCACAGAGCACCCACATCATGCCACAGAGCACCCACATCTCACATCATGCCACAGAGCACCCACATCTCACATCATGCCACAGAGCACCCACATCTCACATCATGCCACAGAGCACCCAGATCATGCCACAGAGCACCCACATCTCACATCATGCCACAGAGCACCCACATCTCACATCATGCCACAGAGCACCCACATCTCACATCATGCCACAGAGCACCCACATCATGCCACAGAGCACCCACATCTCCCATCATGCCACAGAGCACCCACATCTCCCATCATGCCACAGAGCACCCACATCTCACATCATGCCACAGAGCACCCACATCATGCCACAGAGCACCCACATCTCACATCATGCCACAGAGCACCCACATCTCACATCATGCCACAGAGCACCCACATCTCACATCATGCCACAGAGCATCCACATCATGCCACAGAGCACCCACATCTCACATCATGCCACAGAGCACCCACATCTCATCATGCCACAGAGCACCCACATCTCACATCATGCCACAGAGCACCCACATCTCATCATGCCACAGAGCACCCACATCTCACATCATGCCACAGAGCACCCACATCTCATCATGCCACAGAGCACCCACATCTCACATCATGCCACAGAGCACCCACATCTCATCATGCCACAGAGTACCCACATCTCACATCATGCCACAGAGCACCCACATCTCACATCATGCCACAGAGCACCCACATCATGCCACAGAGCACCCACATCTCACATCATGCCACAGAGCACCCACATCTCACATCATGCCACAGAGCACCCACATCATGCCACAGAGCACCCACATCATGCCACAGAGCACCCACATCTCATCATGCCACAGAGCACCCACATCTCACATCATGCCACAGAGCACCCACATCTCACATCATGCCACAGAGCACCCACATCTCACATCATGCCACAGAGCACCCACATCTCACATCATGCCACAGAGCACCCACGTCTCACATCATGCCACAGAGTACCCACATCTCACATCATGCCACAGAGCACCCACATCTCACATCGTGCCACAGAGCACCCACATCTCACATCATGCCACAGAGCACCCACATCTCACATCATGCCACAGAGCACCCACATCTCACATCATGCCACAGAGCACCCACATCTCACATCATGCCACCGAGCACCCACATCTCACATCATGCCACAGAGTACCCACATCTCATCATGCCACAGAGCACCCACATCTCACATCATGCCACAGAGCACCCACATCTCACATCATGCCACAGAGCACCCACATCTCACATCATGCCACAGAGCACCCACATCATGCCACAGAGCACCCACATCTCACATCATGCCACAGAGCACCCACATCTCACATCATGCCACAGAGCACCCACATCATGCCACAGAGCACCCACATCTCACATCATGCCACAGAGCACCCACATCTCACATCATGCCACAGAGCACCCACATCTCACATCATGCCACAGAGCACCCACATCATGCCACAGAGCACCCACATCTCACATCATGCCACAGAGCACCCACATCTCACATCATGCCACAGAGCACCCACATCTCACATCATGCCACAGAGCATCCACATCATGCCACAGAGCACCCACATCATGCCACAGAGCACCCACATCTCACATCATGCCACAGAGCACCCACATCTCATCATGCCACAGAGCACCCACATCTCATCATGCCACAGAGCACCCACATCTCACATCATGCCACAGAGCACCCACATCTCATCATGCCACAGAGCACCCACATCTCACATCATGCCACAGAGCACCCACATCTCATCATGCCACAGAGCACCCACATCTCACATCATGCCACAGAGCACCCACATCTCATCATGCCACAGAGCACCCACATCTCACATCATGCCACAGAGCACCCACATCTCACATCATGCCACAGAGCACCCACATCTCACATCATGCCACTGCTGCTCACCTTACCTAGTCCACGCTATTGCTTCTCTCCTCACTGTGTGATTGGCTTCTGCTTAGTGCCTCAACCTCCTGCAGGTACACAGGATCATCTACAAGCCAGGCTGGTAAAAATCTGTCTCATCATAAGTGTAAGCTGCGAGCAGGGCCCTCCTACCTCTATGTCTCTATACAGTGTAAGCTGTGAGCAGGGCCCTCCTACCTCTATGTCTCTATACAGTGTAAGCTGTGAGCAGGGCCCTCCTACCTCTTTGTCTCTATACAGTGTAAGCTGTGAGCAGGGCCCTCCTACCTCTATGTCTCTATACAGTGTAAGCTGTGAGCAGGGCCCTCCTACCTCTATGTCTCTATACAGTGTAAGCTGTGAGCAGGGCCTTCCTACCTCTATGTCTCTATAGAGTGTAAGCTGTGAGCAGGGCCCTCCTACCTCTATGTCTCTATACAGTGTAAGCTGTGAGCAGGGCCCTCCTACCTCTATGTCTCTATACAGTGTAAGCTGTGAGCAGGGCCCTCCTACCTCTATGTCTCTATACAGTGTAAGCTGTGAGCAGGGCCCTCCTACCTCTATGTCTCTATACAGTGTAAGCTGTGAGCAGGGCCCTCCTACCTCTATGTCTCTATACAGTGTAAACTGTGAGCAGGGCCCTCCTACCTCTATGTCTCTATACAGTGTAAGCTGTGAGCAGGGCCCTCCTACCTCTATGTCTATATACAGTGTAAGCTGTGAGCAGGGCCCTCCTACCTCTATGTCTATATACAGTGTAAACTGTGAGCAGGGCCCTCCTACCTCTATGTCTGTCTGGTTTTACCCAGTTTTCTTCTATCACTGTTCTTCTATTTGTAAAACGCAGCGGAATATGCTGCTATATAAGAAACACTTCATAAATAATGATCTAGTGTATTTTCCACAGACGGCATTAAATCCACAGTATTGCGACAAGTCCTTTCCTAGACTGCCCCTTTCTGTACTGAATACAGGGGTGCTCGCGGGTAAATGTACGTAGCCGTGGTTTCACTACTAACAATGGTATTCAATTAGCTCCAGCAATTTCAGAGCTACTGCGTTTACCCCGCTGCGTATTCAGTTGCCGGACATTTTTGCAAATGCCTTTTCACCTTCGTTTTCGCTGGCGCAGGTGTGAAGACATGGATTTCTCGTTCCACATGTTTTCCGCTCCTGCTGAATGTTTTGCCTAGACGATAAAACGGCACTAATTGAATACCCCCCAAGGTCACTTACTTTATATCGCCAGCAAACTAAAGCAGCAAAATACTACGCCCATGTCCATCTGATTATCCTGCAAAACTGCCGCATCTATCTGGCCAATCACATGCAGGGGGCTCACAGCAGACGTATACTGTGGGCAGTAATTGTGTCAGTATGTACCAGTAGCAGGAAAATACAATTACTAATATATTGGGAGGAAAATTATTATTTATTCATTATATTCAAGGTGCAGTATTAATTGTGTATTAGTGTTATGTTTTTTTATGACGGAAGACATTTAATATTTTATGGCACGTAATAAATATGGGGTTTCTATACCGCTAATGGTAACAACATTGACGATCATTCGGCGTCCTGTTCTCTCCAATAGTCTGCGGTATTGAGCGCTGTAAATCTGCGGTGCAATCCTGCCGGTAACCCACATCAAGACCGCCAAAAGCACGAAGCCGGCGCTTAGTAAAATGCGGCTTTAGGGTCTACCAAACACAAGCCATGTGCAGTGAGGTGTCGGGAAGTTGGGTCCCCGGGCCACTGTCTGACCCACCCTGGCACTATGTACTGCACTATAGTATACTGCCTCATTTACTGTAGTCTTCCATGTGAATAAGGACATTGCCGCTGTTATAGCGACAGATACAAGAGCCAGGAGCCGGGGAGAGGATGTAAATGAATTGTTCAGAGAGTGTTTTCTAATGACGGTATAACTCCGGGGCACAGAGGACTTTATGCCCCTCCCTGCCCCTCCCCGCCCCTCCCTGCCCCTCCCCGGGCTGAACGTTCATATGCTCAGCGGATGATAGTACTCGGATATAACTAAGGGGGTCATTCCGAGTTGATCGCACGGTAGCAGTTTTTTGCAGCGCTGCGATCAGATAGTCGCCACCTATGGGGGAGTGTATTTTCGCTTTGCAAGTGTGCGATCGCTTTTCCACTGCACTCCCAGAACACGGTCAGTTGCCGCCCAGAAACGCCTTCTCGCTGTCAATCACCTTGCAATCGCCGCTGCAATCGTTTTTTTTATAAGGTCCCACGCAGCCCGGCGTTTCCCATCGCCGGGCAGCAACACGCCTGCACATTGCGGTCGCGGCACATGCGCAGTTCAGAATTGAACGCACCACTGCAAAAAACTGCAGCGTGCGATCAGGTCGGAATGACCCCCTAAGTGCACAAGTATGTATGAAACATTTACTCTGCTGCTGGTTTAGTATTACAGCAATTGTAACTATAGTGTTACATGAGGAACGTACTGCAGCCACCAAATTCCACCAGTTACATAACCCATCCATGAAAGGTACAAGGCGAGGCCGCCATGTGGGGCACACTGCGTAGGTTACATCACCACCCGAGGCGCCATGTGGGGCGTAATGCGTAGGTTACATAACCATCCGAGGTGCCATGTGGGGCGTACTGCGTAGGTTACATAACCACCCGTGTCCGCCATGTGGGGCGTACTGCGTAGGTTACATAACCACCCGAGGCGCCATGTGGGGCGTACTGCGTAGGTTACATAACCACCCGTGTCCGCCATGTGGAGCGCACTGCGTAGGTTACATAACCACCCGAGGCGCCATGTGGGGCACACTGCGTAGGTTACATAACCACCCGAGGCGCCATGTGGGGCACACTGCGTAGGTTACATAACCACCCGAGGTGCCATGTGGAGTGCACTGCGTAGGTTACATCACCACCCGAGGCGCCATGTGGGGCGCACTGCGTAGGTTACATAACCACCCGAGGTGCCATGTGGGGCGTACTGCGTAGGTTACATCACCATCCGAGGCCGCCATGTGGGGCACACTGCATAGGGTACATCACCACCCGAGGCCGCCATGTGGGGCACACTGCGTAGGTTACATCACCACCCGAGGCGCCATGTGGGGCGTACTGCGTAGGTTACATCACCACCCGAGGCCTCCATGTTTGGTGCACTGCGTAGGGTACATCACCACCACAAGGCCGCCATGTGGGACGCACTGCATAGGTTACATTGCCACCCGAGGCCGCCATGTGGGGCGCACTGCGTAGGGTACGTCACCATCCGAGGCCGCCATGTTAGGCGCACTGCGTAGGTTACATCACCATATGAGGCCGCCATGTTGGGCGCACTGCGTAGGTTACATCACCATCCAAGGCCACCATGTGGGGTGCACTGCGTAGGGTACACCTGGGAGGGTGTGCAGTTAGTGGGTTCAGGTTGTGGGGAAAGGAGAAGAACATATAGAAAGACAGGAAATTATAACAATGGTGACAGCACTATAAGAACTATGGTAGTTGACAAAAAAAAGGAAAATTTAGTAGCTGAATGGGGACTTTCCACTGATCTGTATTCCCTGCTTTTCAGCTCTGTTATTATATCATCTGTATTCCCTGCTTTTCAGCAATGTTATTATATCATCTGGAACAATGGATTAATTTTTTAGCCCTGATAAATGAAACCGCTCTGCTGCATAATGCTGTACAGCATCCAGGGACAGCAGGGATAAGTGGTGGAGAGTAGTTAGAGCTGCAGGAGGCCCCCAACCAGCCAATGAATGGATCTCATCTGAGCGCGCAATCCTTTTATGTAAACCATGATATTCAGGGTCATGTGATGCTTCATATTCTGCTGCATCACACCTGTTACCTGTGCGCACCGCTGTGGTGTATGGAGGACTGTGATAATGCAGCCAGCGGCAGGTGAAATCTGTGCATGTAGTGATGCTCGGCTACTTACCGCCATATAGGGGGGGCAGCAGATGGGGGGGGGGGCAGCAGCAGACACAGGCGGGGGCAGCAGACAGGGGGCAGACGGACACTCAGTGTATGATTATACCATTATTTTGTTCTGACCTGTTGTTCCTGTCGGGGTTTATGACTGAACCTTTCTGTCTTCCTCCAGGCTGTTTGGCGTTACCGGGAACTGCGCAGCGTGCAGTAAGCTGATTCCCGCCTTTGAGATGGTGATGCGGGCAAAGGACAATGTGTACCACCTGGACTGCTTCGCTTGTCAGCTGTGTAATCAAAGGTACGTCCCTGACACCAGCGGCAGAAAGGGGTTTATGCGGCCTCAGTATGAATATCGCAGAACAAGCCGCCATCTTGTAGCTACAAAGTGCTACTCAGGGTGATCCTAGTCACTGGGTTACGCTGATTATTGGGGACATTAGTTCAGCAGATTCTTCTAGAACTATCTACCAAACAGTTTGAATCGGAGGTCAGTGTCGGCGTAAGCAGGGGTGTGCGAGCGTAGCAGTCCCGCAGGACATAGGACCCTGGGGTGGCACCATCGCTGCCCCACGGCATCTGCATGTGGCTTGCAGGGTGTATGGAGTAGCATGCTACAGCCCAGCCGCCCCAAGAGTCCCAGCAATGCCCGCTGCAGCCTGCGCAGTGCGTTACTTACCAGCGGCCCCGCCCCCTGGGTGTGATGTCATGGTGTCACAGGTTAATGAGGTTATAAATCTGCCATTAAGCAGATAACGGGCTGGAATATGGGAAACGCACAGAAGCATTGTATATATCACCCTCTATAAGAGCGGGCGCTGAGCCTGACGCCCAGTGACGGGTCACATCCGGTAGAGGACGCTTCCTTCTCTCTTCCTCATAACACAGCAAAACGCCACCCAACCTCAAAAATTACGAATAGGATGCGGTGATTAAGGGACAGGCGTTCGCCGGGCGGGAGAGGGGCGACAATACTCCGTTTCCTAGGCGGAGATGGAGCGTTGCGGGGCTGCGTCTGGGAAACAGAGGCAGCAGCAGACAAATGAGGGGTGTGATTGGGGTGGCTGCGTGACGTCACACGCAGCCGCTGCTATCACAATGGTGGCGGTGGGCTTCCTGCGGTCCCAGACAGGCTGCGCCGGCAAGAGGCATCAACAAATTTCAGCATGGTCGCTGGGGGGAGGCGGCAGGTACCCTGCTGGGCGGCCTTGCGCTGTGATGGGCGGCACCAAGCATGCACTCAGAAGGATTGCAAATTCTGGCAATAAGAAGAATATGCAATCCTTACTGAATGAGGCTCACAGGGGAACAGCTTCTGCTGCCAGTGGTGCTGAGCGGTGTGTAACTGATCTGCTTCTCTGCGACATGAAGGGTTAAATGTTTTATAGCGTCAGAGCCACTTTATATGCACAGTCCCAGCTGCCGAGGCCCCTCTTCAGCATAGGCTGCTCTGAGCGAGTCAGGAGGGACAGCCGGGCCTCACTCTTCTCCCCCAGCACAGGCTGCTCTGAGCGAGTCAGGAGGGACAGTCGGACCTCACTCTTCTCCCCCAGCACAGACTGCTCTGAGCGAGTCAGGAGGGACAGCCGGGCCTCACTCTTCTCCCCCAGCACAGACTGCTCTGAGCGAGTCAGGAGGGACAGCCGGGCCTCACTCTTCTCCCCCAGCACAGACTGCTCTGAGCGAGTCAGGAGGGACAGCCGGGCCTCACTCTTCTCCCCCAGCACAGACTGCTCTGAACGAGTCAGGAGGGACAGCCGGGCCTCACTCTTCTCCCCCAGCACAGACTGCTCTGAGCGAGTCAGGAGGGACAGCCGGGCCTCACTCTTCTCCCCCAGCACAGGCTGCTCTGAGCGAGTCAGGAGGGACAGCCGGGCCTCACTCTTCTCCCCCAGCACAGGCTGCTCTGAGCGGGTCAGGAGGGACAGCCGGACCTCACTCTTCTCCCCCAGCACAGGCTGCTCTGAGCGAGTCAGGAGGGACAGTCGGACCTCACTCTTCTCCCCCAGCACAGGCTGCTCTGAGCGAGTCAGGAGGGACAGTCGGACCTCACTCTTCTCCCCCAGCACAGACTGCTCTGAGCGAGTCAGGAGGGACAGCCGGGCCTCACTCTTCTCCCCCAGCACAGACTGCTCTGAGCGAGTCAGGAGGGACAGCCGGGCCTCACTCTTCTCCCCCAGCACAGACTGCTCTGAGCGAGTCAGGAGGGACAGCCGGGCCTCACTCTTCTCCCCCAGCACAGACTGCTCTGAACGAGTCAGGAGGGACAGCCGGGCCTCACTCTTCTCCCCCAGCACAGACTGCTCTGAGCGAGTCAGGAGGGACAGCCGGGCCTCACTCTTCTCCCCCAGCACAGGCTGCTCTGAGCGAGTCAGGAGGGACAGCCGGGCCTCACTCTTCTCCCCCAGCACAGGCTGCTCTGAGCGGGTCAGGAGGGACAGCCGGACCTCACTCTTCTCCCCCAGCACAGACTGCTCTGAGCGTGTCAGGAGGGACAGCCGGACCTCACTCTTCTCCCCCAGCACAGGCTGCTCTGAGCGAGTCAGGAGGGACAGCCGGGCCTCACTCTTCTCCCCCAGCACAGGCTGCTCTGAGCGAGTCAGGAGGGACAGCCGGGCCTCACTCTTCTCCCCCAGCACAGACTGCTCTGAGCGAGTCAGGAGGGACAGCCGGACCTCACTCTTCTCCCCCAGCACAGGCTGCTCTGAGCGAGTCAGGAGGGACAGCCGGGCCTCACTCTTCTCCCCCAGCACAGGCTGCTCTGAGCGAGTCAGGAGGGACAGCCGGGCCTCACTCTTCTCCCCCAGCACAGACTGCTCTGAGCGAGTCAGGAGGGACAGCCGGGCCTCACTCTTCTCCCCCAGCACAGGCTGCTCTGAGCGAGTCAGGAGGGACAGCCGGACCTCACTCTTCTCCCCCAGCACAGGCTGCTCTGAGCGAGTCAGGAGGGACAGCCGGGCCTCACTCTTCTCCCCCAGCACAGGCTGCTCTGAGCGAGTCAGGAGGGACAGCCGGACACTGTCACAACTGAGGGCCTGAGCTGACGGGAGGCAGCCTCAGTTGTAGGGGCTGAGATGTACCGGAACCCTGGGAGGTTGTATCAGACCCCTGGACATGTAAGTAACATGAATAATAACTGCCCGAAGGCGTGACCACGACAACTTGGATAAAAGTCAATGATGTTTATTATGACAACTCCGCAACACAGCAGCAGTAAAAGAAAACGTAAAAGTCAGCAAATAATAAATACAGTTCCTGGGTACTACAGGATGGCAGGAGCCACAGGGCACTGGTAGTGTGAGATAGTTCTTATGATCTTCTAGATGGAAAGTCCTTACCAGGCCCGACTGTAGCAATGGAGATAACCCAGGATTGTGCCAGCTGGTGTTCCAGGAAAAGCTGGGTTGCTGAAGGTAAAACAGCTGCTGTGGATACTGGCTGGAACCAGACTGTTGTTAGCACGGAGTGGATACTGGCTGGAACCAGTTAAATAATAAATGAACTTGGGAGCGATGAAATATGAACTGAAATGTAGAACTTGAGAGCGGAGAAATAATAATACCGGTGGAGAGTGGTAAAGTGTAGAAAGGACACCGGCCCTTTAAGGGAAGCTGTACTCTGCTGGAAGCTGAGCTGGAAGCAGGTAATGTTGTAGCTGGAAACAGATGAATCCACAATGGATTGGAGAGTCAGGCTACACCGCAGGTGGAATGCTGGTGCGGGTCTCTATGGTGGAAGTCTTGAGACAGGAGCTGGAACCTGGAAGACAATCACAGGAGAGAGACAAACAGGAACTAGGTTTGACAACCAAAGCACTGACGCCTTCCTTGCTCAGGCACAGTGTATTTATACCTGCAGCAAGGAAGGGATTGGCTAGGCAATTATGCAGATTAACAATACTGACAACAGATTGGAGGAAATGATCAGCTGACAGAATCCAAGATGGCTGCGCCCATGCAGACACTTGGAGGGAAGTTTGGTTTGTAATCCATGTGGTAATGAAAACAGTAATGGCGGCGCCGGCCACTGGAGACAGGAGACGCCAGGCTGACAAGTGCACATCCAACCACGCGGACACAGCGGAGGCCGCGGCTGACGTAATCGCCACTCTGACACTCTGCATGCAGAAGCTCAGGGACGGCGGCGGAGGCCGCGGGAGACGCCATGCCAGATGTAATAAGGCGTTACTGTGACAGCGTCTCAGAGAGACAGGAGAGGATGCAGGAATGTGAACATTAGGATAACAGATGGGATCCGGTCCTGGAGCGCTGAGCCAGCCTTAGGAGGCATCTGATGGGTAAGAAATGGCGTCCAGATACCCGGATCGTGACAGACCTCACTCTTCTCCCCCAGCACAGACTGCTCTGAGCGAGTCAGGAGGGACAGCCGGGCCTCACTCTTCTCCCCCAGCACAGACTGCTCTGAGCGAGTCAGGAGGGACAGCCGGGCCTCACTCTTCTCCCCCAGCACAGACTGCTCTGAGCGAGTCAGGAGGAACAGCCGGGCCTCACTCTTCTCCCCCAGCACAGACTGCTCTGAACGAGTCAGGAGGGACAGCCGGGCCTCACTCTTCTCCCCCAGCACAGACTGCTCTGAGCGAGTCAGGAGGGACAGCCGGGCCTCACTCTTCTCCCCCAGCACAGACTGCTCTGAGCGAGTCAGGAGGGACAGCCGGGCCTCACTCTTCTCCCCCAGCACAGACTGCTCTGAGCCAGTCAGGAGGGACAGCCAGGCCTCACTCTTCTCCCCCAGCACAGACTGCTCTGAGCGAGTCAGGAGGGACAGCCGGGCCTCACTCTTCTCCCCCAGCACAGACTGCTCTGAGCGAGTCAGGAGGGACAGCCGGACCTCACTCTTCTCCCCCAGCACAGACTGCTCTGAGCGAGTCAGGAGGGACAGCCGGGCCTCACTCTTCTCCCCCAGCACAGACTGCTGTGAGCGTGTCAGGAGGGACAGCCGGACCTCACTCTTCTCCCCCAGCACAGACTGCTCTGAGCGAGTCAGGAGGGACAGCCGGGCCTCACTCTTCTCCCCCAGCACAGGCTGCTGTGAGCGAGTCAGGAGGGACAGCCGGGCCTCACTCTTCTCCCCCAGCACAGGCTGCTCTGAGCGAGTCAGGAGGGACAGCCGGGCCTCACTCTTCTCTCCCAGCACAGACTGCTCTGAGCGAGTCAGGAGGGACAGCCGGGCCTCACTCTTCTCCCCCAGCACAGGCTGCTCTGAGCGAGTTAGGAGGGACAGCCGGACCTCACGCGAGTCAGGAGGGACAGCCGGGCCTCACTCTTCTCCCCCAGCACAGGCTGCTCTGAGCGTGTCAGGAGGGACAGCCGGGCCTCACTCTTCTCCCCCAGCACAGGCTACTCTGAGCGAGTCAGGAGGGACAGCCGGGCCTCACTCTTCTCCCCCAGCACAGGCTGCTCTGAGCGAGTCAGGAGGGACAGCCGGACCTCACTCTTCTCCCCCAGCACAGGCTGCTCTGAGCGAGTCAGGAGGGACAGCCGGACCTCACTCTTCTCCCCCAGCACAGGCTGCTCTGAGCGTGTCAGGAGGGACAGCCGGGCCTCTCTTCTCCCCCAGCACAGGCTACTCTGAGCGAGTCAGGAGGGACAGCCGGGCCTCACTCTTCTCCCCCAGCACAGGCTGCTCTGAGCGAGTCAGGAGGGACAGCCGGACCTCACTCTTCTCCCCCAGCACAGGCTGCTCTGAGCGTGTCAGGAGGGACAGCCGGGCCTCACTCTTCTCCCCCAGCACAGGCTACTCTGAGCGAGTCAGGAGGGATAGCCGGGCCTCACTCTTCTCCCCCAGCACAGGCTGCTCTGAGCGAGTCAGGAGGGACAGCCGGGCCTCACTCTTCTCCCCCAGCACAGACTGCTCTGAGCGAGTCAGGAGGGATAGCCGGGCCTCACTCTTCTCCCCCAGCACAGGCTGCTCTGAGCGAGTCAGGAGGGACAGCCGGGCCTCACTCTTCTCCCCCAGCACAGACTGCTCTGAGCGAGTCAGGAGGGACAGCCGGGCCTCACTCTTCTCCCCCAGCACAGGCTGCTCTGAGCGAGTCAGGAGGGACAGCCGGGCCTCACTCTTCTCCCCCAGCACAGGCTGCTCTGAGCGAGTCAGGAGGGACAGCCGGACCTCACTCTTCTCCCCCAGCACAGGCTGCTCTGAGCGAGTCAGGAGGGACAGCCGGGCCTCACGCGAGTCAGGAGGGACAGCCGGGCCTCACTCTTCTCCCCCAGCACAGACTGCTCTGAGCGAGTCAGGAGGGACAGCCGGACCTCACTCTTCTCCCCCAGCACAGACTGCTCTGAGCGAGTCAGGAGGGACAGCCGGGCCTCACTCTTCTCCCCCAGCACAGGCTGCTCTGAGCGAGTCAGGAGGGACAGCCGGACCTCACTCTTCTCTCCCAGCACAGGCTGCTGTGAGCGGGTCAGGTGGGACAGCCGGGCCTCACTCTTCTCCCCCAGCACAGGCTGCTCTGAACGAGTCAGGAGGGACAGCCAGGCCTCACTCTTCTCCCCCAGCACAGGCTGCTCTGAGCGAGTCAGGAGGGACAGCCGGGCCTCACTCTTCTCTCCCTCATAGTCAAAATCAGAAGGAAGGCTAGTGCATATTGCACCTTGTGTACACATCTACACTCTCCTCGCCCCCGCTCTCCCGTCTGCACGTCCCTCGCCCCCCACTCTCCCGTCTACACGCCCCTCGCTTTCCCGTCTACACGCTCCTCACCCCCGCTCTCACATCTACACGCTCTTTGCCCCCGCTCTCACATCTACACACCCCTCGCCCCCGCTCTCACATCTACACGCTCCTCGCCCCGCTCTCACATCTACACGCTCTTTGCCCCCGCTCTCACATCTACACACCCCTCGCCCCCGCTCTCACATCTACACGCTCCTCGCCCCGCTCACATCTACACGCTCTTTGCCCCCGCTCTCACATCTACACACCCCTCGCCCCCGCTCTCACATCTACACGCTCCTCGCCCCGCTCTCACATCTACACGCTCCTCGCCCCCGCTCACATCTACACGCTCTTTGCCCCCGCTCTCACATCTACACACCCCTCGCCCCCGCTCTCACATCTACACGCTCCTCGCCCCGCTCTCACATCTACACACCCCTCGCCCCCGCTCTCACATCTACACGCTCCTCGCCCCGCTCTCACATCTACACGCTCTTTGCCCCCGCTCTCACATCTACACACCCCTCGCCCCCGCTCTCACATCTACACGCTCCTCGCCCCGCTCTCACATCTACACGCTCCTCGCCCCGCTCTCACATCTACACGCTCCTTGCCCCCGCTCTCACATCTACACGCTCCTCGCCCCCGCTCTCCCATCTACACGCCCTTCGCCCCCGCTCTCCCTTCTACACGCCCCTCGCCCCCGCTCTCCCGTCTACACGCCCCTGCTCTCCCGTCTACACGCCCCTCGCCCCCGCTCTCCCGTCTACACGCCCCTCGCCCCCGCTCTTCCGTCTACACGCCCCTCGCCCCCACTCTCCCGTCTACACCCGCCATACTTAGGAGTTTTTCTCTATAATTGTACTGCGCTCTTCTCCAGGTTATACACCCCTCGCCCCAGATCTCTTCCTACAGTGTCACCCTGCTCGCCCCGCAGCCGCTGCTTCTCTGCCGCCATTTGTCACCGATATGTGTGTTTTGTGGGACCGGATTGAATCGCCCTATAGACAAGCAGTATTCACAAAAGGGATCCCTTTTATGAAGAGAATGATCCATTGTGATCCTGACGGTCAGAGACGTAGATGGCGTTATTTCCACGCCAGACGTGTCGCCGCTAAGCAGCTATTTTCCTGTAGGAGCAGAGCATAATCTCTTCTCCCACCCTCTTTATATCACCCCATTCTCCTCCGTCTATGTAGCGAGCAGAAGGACGCGCCTTTAGAGTCTCCCAATTGGAAAATAAATGTCTGCCGTGTTTTGCTGAAATCCCGTCTTTACAAATGTAAATCGCTCCAAATGCTTTCCATTGAAATCTCCATAAAGGGTTATTTCTGTGTATAGTATGTGACAATTGTGCGACAGGAGGAATCTATTACACGGGGGCCGCTCTCCGGGGTCACACGGGTCAGCGCATGTAATTATCCCTGGGTCAGCTGCAGCTGACACCGCAATTTCAAGGTTAAATTGTTACAATTAAATATATAGAACTCCATTTGCATAACCCGTCGCTTTAATCGGGCGTAAACAGAGCAGATTATCCTGACCGTAATTATGTCCACAAGTGTCAGACTGAGAAATCCCTGTGAAGGTTTCTCTGTCCCCCACCTCGCCCGTGCCCCCCACCTCGCCCCTCCAGCCTCGTCTCTATACCGCATTGTCAGGAGCCTCATTTGGGCGAGTCTTTTGTGCTTAATTGGAAAATACTTTTCAGTCTGTCTTATAGCTGTTGGGTTTGCTATAAAGGCAGAAGTATGCGCCTGCTGTGAGATTGGTACTCAGGGGGGGTTTACACTTGTGCTTCTGCTGCAGTTATTCCTCAGTAAGTGCTAGGGGGATTTCTCCCTGTATAATGCACTTCTGCCGGCTGAGCCCCCGACCGGCACCGGGGTCTTATAAATCTCATCCAGTGGCCTAAGTAAAGTAAGTCAAGACTTGTGATGTAGGAGGGACGCGCCTTACGCGGGGGTCGGTGACGCACTCCATTCTCTGCGTCTGTTAGGAACAGGGCCAGAATACGACACCGATAAATAGTCGTTGTAATGTCACAAACGTCTGACAGCTTATAAATCGCGTTTGGAAACCGCAGTCGCCTTATTCTGTGTTTCTGTTTTTTTGCAGATTTTGCGTTGGAGACAAATTTTTCCTAAAGAACAACATGATTCTCTGCCAGACGGACTATGAGGAAGGCTTAATGAAGGAAGGTTACGTAGCGCAAGTGCGCTGAGCCAGAGACGCCGCCACTTCCCGATATAACGCACTGTGTTCTACGTGTATATAGGACGCTAGGATCTGCAGTATGTGTCATTATAGGAGATCCTGGTGCCGGGGAATAAATGGGACTTACCTGGATCTGTATGTAGCCCAGTAACTTACCCCAGATTGAATGTTTCATAAGATCCTGTACAGACCGCCGGTTTCTTACGCTCATTATTCCTTTGTTTCGCTTGCTCGCGTTGAGTTTTGTCCTGCGGCATGAGAACATTATTTTGGATTACTACTGTACATAATGTATTGTAAAATTTAAGACACAAATGTAATACAGTTTTATTGTGTTACTATTTGTGTTGCTGTTCTTTCTTGTAATTGTTGCATTTAGTACAATCAGTGTTTAAATTATATATATAAATCTATTTCTGCTTTCTGTATTTTTCAGCTATTTTACATGAGCTGTAACTTTCTAGTAAAAAGAATTAAAGAGCAGGACATGTTACTTCTAGAAATGATGAATTGTCCCATCTTCTACTGTATGTGTTACCCCAGTGTTGGGGGTAGATGGAATATGGGGGGGAGGGGGCAATACTCACAGTCAGGGCTGGGCTGCCCATCTGACACTCATGGCTCCACAGCGAGATCAGGGCTGGGGGAGCAGTTCCGCCTCCTGACTCTCTGCTTGGCCGCCCATCCTCTGTCTGACCCTGCGTACAGTACTGTAGGGGTCACTGTGATATACCCTGTGGCCTCAGTGGCACCAAACAGCCCCTCTCGCTGCACCAGGTCCCTTATTCGCACTATGGGGGTCATTCCGAGTTTATCGCTAGCTGCATTTTTTCGCAGCGTAGCGATCAGGCTAGAAAACGGCAGTTCTGCGCATGCAGCACAATGCGCACAACGAACGATGTAGTTTTGCACAGGGTCTAGCGAAGCATTTCAGTCGCACTGGTTGCCGCAGAGTGATTGACATGAAGTGGGCGTTTCTGGGTGGCAACTGACCGTTTTCACGGTGTGTTAGTAAAAACGCAGGCGTGCCAGGGAAAATGCAGGCGTGGCTGGGCGAACGCTGGGCGGGTGTGTGACGTCAAATCCGGAACTGAATAGTCTGCAGTGATCGCAAGCGCTGAGTAGGTCTGGAGCTACTCTGAAACTGCACAAAAATTTTTTGCAGGCGCTCTGCGATACAACCGTATGCACTTCTGCTAAGCTAAAATACACTCCCAGTGGGCGGCGGCATAGCGTTGCACGGCTGCTAAAAACTGCTAGTGAGCGAACAACTCGGAATGACCACCTATAACACAACTGGAAGCCACAAAACTGCTTTGCTGGACTGAGCTGATCACCGCGATGTGCAACGCTTGTACGCCTGTGTGCGAATACGTATATAAATGCTACAATGCAGCTGCCGCTCCGCTGTGTTTCTCCAGCAACTGTGCACATTTCTAAAATGAAATTCTGTGCGGATACAATCACAGCCCGGCGTCTATAGTACACTCTGCGGTCTACGTGAGGAGAGATAGAATACCAGCCAATCAGCTCCCAGCTGCTATGTCACAGGCTGTACTTGGAAAATGTCAGGAGCTGGTTGGTTAGTAATGTAGCTCTCTCCAAGGCTTAGTAAATAGACCCCTTTGAGTAGTGTCTCCCTGCGTCTGCAATGTGAATAAGATGCAAAATGTAAATAAAAAGATGCTACACTGCGCCTCTCGGAGCGAGTGCCAGGTGACAGGCGCTGTATGGCGGCTACATGTATGAGGACACAGCGCCTGAACTTTTCCCGGTTACACTTATCCCGATACATTGATAATATTGAGGTTCTTACGCCGATTCTGACGAGGTGGATAATAATGATTAATAACGTCCCTATTTATAAACAGATATATTGCCGTATAACTGGGAGGAGCCTATGGGCCAGATGCATCATCGCTTGGAAAGTGATAAAATGGAGAGAGAGAAAATAACAGCCAATCAGCTCATAGCTGCCATTTTTTAAACACAGCCTGTGACATGACAGTTAGGAGCTGATTGGCTGGCACTTTACCTCTCTCCATTTTATCACTTTCCAAGCGATGATGTATATAGCCGTTTGTCTTTAACACAACAATCAGTAGAACGCTGACTCCATTTACCTAATGCAAGAACGTTTCATTACTCTACTACAGGCATGTCCAAACTGCGGCCCTCCAGCTGTTGTAAAACTACATATCCCAGCATGCCCTGACACAGTTTTGCTGTCAGAGAATGCTAAAGCTGTGTCAGGGCATGCTGGGATGTGTAGTTTCTCAACAGCTGGAGGGCCGCAGTTTGGACATGCCTGCTCTACTAATATGTGACGTTACACTGTCATGTCTCCTGCCGAGTGTCCTGTCAGCTCGTTGGTGAATTTGGCTGTTTTTGTGCATACTGTATGTAATGTGTATATCATACACACACACATATACACACACACACACACACACACACACACACATATTTATATATATACACAGGTTGAGTATCCCATATCCAAATATTCCGAAATACGGAATATTCCGAAATACGGACTTTTTTGAGTGAGAGTGAGATTGTGAAACATTTGTTTTTTGATGGCTCAATGTACACAAACTTTGTTTAATACACAAAGTTATTAAAAATATTGTATTGAATGACCCTCAGGCTGTGTGTATAAGGTGTATATGAAACATAAATGAATTGTGTGAATGTAGACACACTTTGTTTAATGCACAAAGTTATAAAAAATATTGGCTAAAATTACTTTCAGGCTGTGTGTATAAGGTGTACATGTAACATAAATGCATTCTGTGCTTAGATTTAGGTCCCATCACCATGATATCTCATTATGGTATGCAATTATTCCAATATACGGAAAAATCCGATATCCAAAATACCTCTGGTCCCAAGCATTTTGGATAAGGGAGACTCAACCTGTATATATAAATATATATATATATAAAGAGATAGTAATGATGTCCGGCACTCCGGTAATGGGATGGTGTAAGTGCTGCGGTGCCTTCCGTGAGGGAATGGTATCCCACTAGATAATTCCAAAGGTCAAATAGGCGGCACTCAGCAGACTGGATACAGTAACTGCCCTGAGGACGGAGGTAACTCCGAAACATGTCGGTTGCTGAATAAATTTCACTTTGTATCCAGTCTGCTGAGTGCCGCCTATTTGACCTTTGGAATTATATATATATAAATATATAAATATATATATATATATATATATATATATATATATATATATATATATATATAAAAACACAGAAGTATCTTTATCTTGCGCCAACTCAGGAGCGACACACTGGGAGAGATCTTTGTTGGGAGACCTCAAAAACATACAGAGAAAAACACAGATGATTCCCAAGTGCGCTAATAATGGAGTGTAATTACACAATTCTTCCAGCGTTTATTTCGTCGGAAAATGTGGACTGGAGGATGTTTAGATCTGGGGACCTGTAACAGACACCCCTCACCAAAAAGTCACCCAAACAAGAGGCCAACAGGCCAATTAATAAAAAGTTATTTTAATAACATATGATAAAACATATGAGTTTTGGTACACAATTCAAAATATAAAATTATATCCATAAAATACAGCCACAACCAACATGTTTGTAAGATGGATTCTGGATACTCCCTCACCTTTTTCAAGGTGCGAGCTCGAAGGGAGTATCTTCACAAACTAGGGTGCGATTTTTTGACTGACAAACCCAACGCATTTCGTCTTATCGACTTCATCAGGGGTAACGCATATAGGGAAAAAGGCTAATTTGCTCTTGATAAGTTTATATGGCAGATCGTAACCTCAAAATAGGGATTAATCAAAGTCTCCTTTATCTGGATTTAATAGGTGGAGCTCCTATATTCGGGCTCCTAGCTGGAGCTTGAATGGTATTCCTTTTTAGATATAAAATCTATAGAATGATAGTGTTTTTGTAAACACTGCCTTAAAACTAATTAAACATAATTCCTTAAGAGCCGTCTAAAAGAACTCTTGATTATAGTCCGTTGGGAATGCCGACAACCGTATGTCGGCGTTTTTGCAAACTAAAGTATGGTCTCCAACTCTTATAATCAAGAATATTTCTGGTTCAAATGTTGACTCACGTAAAACTCAAGATTTATATAGCTGGTTTGACAATCACAGGGATATAAAAGATGCGACTTCCTCAATAGGTCTCAAGGAATAAATCCTGGAGGAAATTTGGCTGTGTGTGGAAGTCACAGAATTAATTATATACACATACATATATACACACACACATACTGTATATACACACACATATACATATATATACATATATACACACACACACACACACACACACATTATACTAGGTGATTCATCGCGCCCTACGGGCGCTCTTCACACCGTCGTAAGGGGCTACGCCCCCTTAACCCTTGCGGCGGGAGGTACGGGTGCGGGGTCGCTGCGGGTGGAGGTCCGGAGCTGCCGCGGGTGCTGGAGGGGGTGTGTGTGGGTGCCGCGGATGGTGGCCGGAGGTACTATGAGTGGGGGAGGGGCGGATAATGCTTCTCCTCCTGTCAGCAGCTAAGCTGCTGTCCTCCCTTTGGCAGTGGCTATCCTGGAGACTCGCACAGCAGCCAGTCACTATTGTTAGTGCCGGTGTCCCAACGCGCCGCATTACAGGGAAGAAGATGCACTCAATAAACTACAGCTCCCAGCAGCTCTAAGGGCCGGAATGCTTCGGTGCTAAGGGCTGCTGGGAGCTTTAGTTTATGTAGTGCGTCTACTTCCCTGTAATGCGGCGCGTTGGGACATCGGCGCTAACAATAGTGACTGGCTGGCAGAACTGACTGACTGGCTGAATCAATGTAAAAGGTGAGAGTGCTGTGCAGTGTCAGTGACACTGCACACAGGGCCGGTGCTAGCCGCTCAGCAAAGGGATGCAGTGCAGGGAGGACCCAGGAAGGAGAGGCGTTCTCCCTGCTCTGCATCCCTGTGCTGAGCTGCTGCTATCCCGGTTGCTGCTGCCGGCTGCTGTCACACATGCAGCGGTGCTGGCAGCACAAAACCTCCTCTCCCCCTCCCCTGTGTGTCATTCAGTGGCCGGGAGGGAGCCAAAGGGGGCGGAGCTAGATGGAAACAAGGGGCGGGGCTAGATGGGACCATGCTGTAGCAGGAGGATGAGCTGCTACAGCTTCGGCCAGCCAGACTTCATTAGGTAAGTGTCGAGAGAGAGAGAGAGAGAGAGAGAGAGAGAGAGAGAGAGAGAGAGAGAGAGAGAGAGAGAGAGAGAGAGAGAGAGAGAGAGAGAGTGAGAGTATACTGTATATATGTGTGACTGCGTATGTGTGTAATGTATGTGTGTGTTTGTGTATATACATATATATATATATATATATATATATATATATATATATATATATATACACATACACACACACACACACACACACACACATATACATACATACATACATATATATATAAGAATAGGCGGCACTCAGGAGACTGTTCAAACGAATTCCTTTATTGAGATGACATCCTACAATTGTTTCGGGCGTCCGCCCGTCGTCAGGGATGTACAGCACAGTAATGACAAACATTATATACCCTCACAGAGACTTCCCCACATTTACAATCAAGTTGACTCACCTCACCTGCGCTCCTGCCCTCCGATCAGAACGCCACGCTGACCGCTGCTCTCACAAACTGTGTAGCGGCTTCCGTGTAGCGGGCGACGTCATCGGAAGGCGCCCGCAGGGAGGGACAAGTCTACGTACTGAGGTTACCTAGGCAACATCAAAACAAAAACCAATTCATGCACGTGAGACATCACATCTACGATCTAAAAGAAACATAGATATCATGATGCAACCCAAGTGCATGGGCAAATATTGACAATACAAATACAAAGTAAACACATACAAAAACGGACCATGGGACACTATAGACAAACTGGGACCCAACATGTTAAAAAATACATATAGGTATCATTCTATATCAAGAACCATTTCAAAAAGAAAACCAATAATAGTATGAATATTTCCAATAAATGCAGACAACATACCCCAAGTGCCAACAATTAATTAACCCTTAATTATGACATCCTAATAACGCCTAGCTAGAACTACAAAAAACTATGTAGTCCATGCTGTTCATTCAACCCTTTCGGGGACAGTGTATCTAACCTAAAAATCCACCGACTTTCCAGCTGAAGTCTTTTACCCCTATCACCACCACGGATAGATGGTGGCACATGATCTATTATCTTGCTTCTAATGCTAGCAATATTATGCGACCGTTGGGCACAATGACGAGCCATAGGTTGATCACTAGAACCTGACTCAAGAGCAGCTCTGATTGCAGATCTATGATTTGCCATTCTCTCTTTAAATTGACATTCTGTCTTGCCCACATAGTAAAGACCACATGGGCAAGACAGAACATACACCACGCCCATGCACTTGGGTTGCATCATGATATCTATGTTTCTTTTAGATCGTAGATGTGATGTCTCACGTGCATGAATTGGTTTTTGTTTTGATGTTGCCTAGGTAACCTCAGTACGTAGACTTGTCCCTCCCTGCGGGCGCCTTCCGATGACGTCGCCCGCTACACGGAAGCCGCTACACAGTTTGTGAGAGCAGCGGTCAGCGTGGCGTTCTGATCGGAGGGCAGGAGCGCAGGTGAGGTGAGTCAACTTGATTGTAAATGTGGGGAAGTCTCTGTGAGGGTATATAATGTTTGTCATTACTGTGCTGTACATCCCTGACGACGGGCGGACGCCCGAAACAATTGTAGGATGTCATCTCAATAAAGGAATTCGTTTGAACAGTCTCCTGAGTGCCGCCTATTCTCCTATCTACAAATGGAACTTCTTCCTAGGGAGAGCACCGGAGCAGATGTCATGTAAGCAAGGGGAGTGCCGGCTGCTTGGATGATACAAATATATATATATTATATATATATATATATATATATATATGAGTCACTGGTACAGGGGGCGTTACGTGTGTAAGCGGTACTGGTACAGGGGGCATTACGTGTGTAAGCGTTACTGGTACAGGAGGGCATTACGTGTGTAAGCGTCACTGGTACAGGGGGGCATTACGTGTGTAAGCGTCACTGGTACAGGAGGCGTTACGTGTGTAAGCGTCACTGGTACAGGAGGGCATTACGTGTGTAAGCGTCACTGGTACAGGGGGGCATTACGTGTGTAAGCGTCACTGGTACAGGAGGCGTTACGTGTGTAAGCGTCACTGGTACAGGGGGCGTTACGTGTGTAAGCGTTACTGGTACAGGAGGGCATTACGTGTGTAAGCGTCACTGGTACAGGGGGGCATTACGTGTGTAAGCGTCACTGGTACAGGAGGCGTTACGTGTGTAAGCGTCACTGGTACAGGGGGCGTTACGTGTGTAAGCGTTACTGGTACAGGAGGGCATTACGTGTGTAAGCGTCACTGGTACAGGGGGGCATTACGTGTGTAAGCATCACTGGTACAGGGGGCGTTACGTGTGTAAGCGTTACTGGTACAGGAGGGCATTACGTGTGTAAGCGTCACTGGTACAGGGGGGCATTACGTGTGTAAGCGTTACTGGTACAGGAGGGCATTACGTGTGTAAGCGTCACTGGTACAGGGGGGCATTACGTGTGTAAGCGGCACTGGTACAGGGGGCGTTACGTGTGTAAGCGGCACTGGTACAGGGGGCGTTACGTGTGTAAGTGGCACTGGTACAGGGGGTGTTACGTGTGTAAGCGTTACTGGTACAGAGGGCGTTACGTGTGTAAGCGTCACTGGTACAGGGGGCGTTACGTGTGTAAGCATCATTGGTACAGGGGGCGTTACGTGTGTAAGCGTTACTGGTACAGGAGGGCATTACGTGTGTAAGCGTCACTGGTACAGGGGGGCATTACGTGTGTAAGCGTTACTGGTACAGGAGGGCATTACGTGTGTAAGCGTCACTGGTACAGGGGGGCATTACGTGTGTAAGCGGCACTGGTACAGGGGGCGTTACGTGTGTAAGCGGCACTGGTACAGGGGGCGTTACGTGTGTAAGTGGCACTGGTACAGGGGGTGTTACGTGTGTAAGCGTTACTGGTACAGAGGGCGTTACGTGTGTAAGCGTCACTGGTACAGGGGGCGTTACGTGTGTAAGCATCATTGGTACAGGGGGCGTTACGTGTGTAAGCGTCAGTGGTACAGGGGGGCATTACGTGTGTAAGCGTCACTGGTACAGGGGGGCATTACGTGTGTAAGCGTCACTGGTACAGGGGGCGTTACGTGTGTAAGCATCACTGGTACAGGGGGTGTTACGTGTGTAAGCGTCACTGGTACAGGGGGCGTTACGTGTGTAAGCATCACTGGTACAGGGGGCGTTACGTGTGTAAGCGTCACTGGTACAGGGGGCGTTACGTGTGTAAGCATCACTGGTACAGGGGGCGTTACGTGTGTAAGCGTCAGTGGTACAGGGGGGCATTACGTGTGTAAGCGTCACTGGTACAGGGGGGCATTACGTGTGTAAGCGTCACTGGTACAGGGGGCGTTACGTGTGTAAGCATCACTGGTACAGGGGGCGTTACGTGTGTAAGCGTCACTGGTACAGGGGGCGTTACGTGTGTAAGCGTCACTGGTACAGGGGGCATTACGTGTGTAAGCGTCACTGGTACAGGGGGGCATTACGTGTGTAAGCGTCACTGGTACAGGGGGGCATTACGTGTGTAAGCGTTACTGGTACAGGGGGCATTACATGTGTAAGTGTCTCTACTACAGGGGGCATTATATGCGCTGTGCCTTTGTAAAGTATGCGAGGGTGAAAATGTATAGTTTGCAGGGGGGGGCGCCGAACACTCTAGCACCGGCCCAGACTGCACACCCCACTGCACTGCACAGCACTGTCACCTTTTACATTGATTCAGCGTCCAGACATTACCCTCCGCGATATCACCCACTCTATCTGTTACATTAGCCATCTCGGGGCTTCCAGGCCGGCAGCCCAGGTGCTGTGTTGCGGAGTCAGGGCCTCTGGGGATCTGGGCGTGGCTGTGGCGTGGAGGCGCTTCTGTGACATCATGTGCAGAGCAGGCTCCGAGGCTGAGTATGCGGCGCAGGGAGGGTTATGAAAGTCTTCCGCTGCACCGCTATCATACACATCTATGCCGGTGGCCGCAGAAGCTTTTGTTCCACCTGCGGCGCGGTTAGGGAGTGGGGATTGCTGATGCCGGAGGGGGCAGGTGGACTGGCAGCAAGACATTGGGGGTCATTCCGAGTTGATCGCTCACTAGCAGTTTTTAGCAGCCGTGCAAACGCTATGCCGCCGCCCACTGGGGGTGTATTTTAGCTTAGCAGAAGTGCGAACAAAGGGATTGGAGAGCGGGTACAAAAAAATTTGGTGCAGTTTTCAGAGTAGCTTCAGACCTACTCAGCGCTTGCGATCACTTCAGACTGTGCAGTTCCTGATTTGACGTCATGAACACGCCCTGCGTTTGGCCAGCCACGCCTGCATTTTTCCTGGCATGCCTGCGTTTTTCCGAACAATCCCTGAAAACGGGCAGTTGACACCCAGAAACGCCCTCTTCCTGTCAATCACTCTGCAGCTGCCTGAGCGACTGTTCGTTGTAATAGTACGCCGTTCGTGCGCATTGCGCCGCATGCGCAGAAGTGCCGAGTTGTTGCCTGATTGCGGCACAGCGAACGAATGCAGCTAGCGAACAACTTGGAATGACCCCCATAGGACGCTGCAGTAAAAGGATGTTTTTCCCCTATATACAGTGCAGAGACTTGCTGCAGATGCAGTGGCATACCCTCCAGCTGCACCTTTTTGGCAGGTACATTACTTTTTTTTATGATCTGTACCGATTTTTGACTCTCCAAGCTTCCATTGAAAGTATATGAAAAGGGGCGTGGCCACGCTGCTGTACCTGTGGCCACGCCCCCTTTTCAAATTTGTTTCAATTTATGTGTAAAGTGTTGGAGGGTGTGTTGCTGCAGATGCAGTGGGCCTATTTCGGGGTGTGGGCCTGGAGCTGCAGCTCCATCAGCCCCATTGCTAATCCTGCTCTGGGAACACACAGCAGGCAAAGGGCAGAGCCTCCCATTGGATGTAACCTGTGTGGGAGGGCGTTTCTCGCCCAATCAGCTGCGGCCTGGGTGTGATAGACCTGCTGCTAACCCAATGAGAGCTCCTAGTCACGCCCAGCATTAGAGACCCAGGCACAGAATCACAGGGCTATAAGACACATATATATATATATATATATATATATATATATATATATATATATATATATATATATATATATATATATATATATATATACACACACACACACACACACACACACACACACACACATATATACACATACATACACACACACATACAGTGACATAACTACAGAGGATGCAGGGCCCCCCTGCACTGTTTTCTGTATTTGTCACGGTGGGTTCCGGGCTGTATATAACGGCACGGAAAGTGATATCACCATGTCAGGTTAAATAAACGAAAGCTGATGATTGAGACACCAGATGCTATTCCCCATTAAGTGGGTCTGACAGAGTCCAGTTGGCACCTTTCCAGTTATAATTACTGGATTACCGGGCGAGACACCACCATTACCTCTGTGGTATCTTCCTGTTGGGGAACTGTTGCTTTTCTTGTCTATGGCAGTCTTAGCAGCATAGTAGGCCCTGGGTGAGTAATGCACTGGATGCCCCAACCACCCATTCACAGGAATAATTTACCCCTCCCATGGTCCCGCGCCATCTGTCAGCATGCTCCAGGTCACTCCACATGCTGCCATACAGTGAAAGGCTGAAGCTATCCCCAATCAATCAGCATGCTGTACTGCAGCTAGAGAGGCCCGGCCCACCCCTGCTCGAAGGCACCAAGAATCACGGGGCCCTACGCAGCTGAACAGTGTGCCTATATGTTAAGATGGCCCTGTGTCTGAGGGAGCTATGTACTAAGGCTTGGATAGAGATAAAGTACCAGCCAATCAGCTCCTGTCATGTTATTTATTTATTTATTAACAGTTTCTTATATAGCAAAACTGGGTAATAACAAACAGTCAGAGGTAGGAGGGCCCTGCTCGCAGCTTACACTCTATACTTACAGGCGGTGTTTGAAAAATGACCGTTAGCAGCTGATTGATTGGTACTTTATCTCCATCCACTTTATCTCTCTCCCAAGTCTTAGTACATAGACCGCAGACAGTGTGTGAAGGTGTGACACCGGAGTGAGTTGGAGGGTGAGGACTATACACAGCAGGGAGATTCCTCGGCATTAGGAGTGAGGTGGAGGGTGAGGAATATACACAGCAGGGAGATTCCTCGGCATTAGGAGTGAGTTGGAGGGTGAGGAATATACACAGCAGGGAGATTCCTCGGCATTAGGAGTGAGTTGGAGGGTGAGGAATATACACAGCAGGGAGATTCCTCGGCATTAGGAGTGAGGTGGAGGGTGAGGAATATACACAGCAGGGAGATTCCTCGGCATTAGGAGTGAGGTGGAGGGTGAGGAATATACACAGCAGGGAGATTCCTCGGCATTAGGAGTGAGGTGGAGGGTGAGGAATATACACAGCAGGGAGATTCCTCGGCATTAGGAGTGAGTTGGAGGGTGAGGAATATACACAGCAGGGAGATTCCTCGGCATTAGGAGTGAGTTGGAGGGTGAGGAATATACACAGCAGGGAGATTCCTCGGCATTAGGAGTGAGTTGGAGGGTGAGGAATATACACAGCAGGGAGATTCCTCGGCATTAGGAGTGAGTTGGAGGGTGAGGAATATACACAGCAGGGAGATTCCTCGGCATTAGGAGTGAGTTGGAGGGTGAGGAATATACACAGCAGGGAGATTCCTCGGCATTAGGAGTGAGTTGGAGGGTGAGGAATATACACAGCAGGGAGATTCCTCGGCATTAGGAGTGAGTTGGAGGGTGAGGACTATACACAGCACAGCAATTCCTCGCATTAGGAGTGAGTTGGAGGGTGAGGAATACACACAGCAGGGAGATTCCTCGGCATTAGCAGTGAGTTGGAGGGTGAGGAATATACACAGCAGGGAGATTCCTCAGCATTAGGAGTGAGTTGGAGGGTGAGGAATATACACAGCAGGGAGATTCCTCGGCATTAGGAGTGAGTTGGAGGGTGAGGACTACACACAGCAGGGAGATTCCTCGGCATTAGGAGTGAGTTGGAGGGTGAGGACTACACACAGCAGGGAGATTCCTCGGCATTAGGAGTGAGTTGGAGGGTGAGGACTATACACAGCAGGGAGATTCCTCGGCATTAGGAGTGAGTTGGAGGGTGAGGCCTATACACAGCAGGGAGATTCCTCTGCATTAGGAGTGAGTTGGAGGGTGAGGACTATACACAGCAGGGAGATTCCTCGGCACTAGGAGTGAGTTGGAGGGTGAGGAATATACACAGCAGGGAGATTCCTCGGCATTAGGAGTGAGTTGGAGGGTGAGGACTATACACAGCAGGGAGATTCCTCGGCATTAGGAGTGAGTTGGAGGGTGAGGACTATACACAGCAGGGAGATTCCTCGGCATTAGGAGTGAGTTGGAGGGTGAGGAATATACACAGCAAGGAGATTCCTCGCATTAGGAGTGAGTTGGAGGGTGAGGACTATACACAGCAGAGCAATTCCTCGCATTAGGAGTGAGTTGGAGGGTGAGGAATACACACAGCAGGGAGATTCCTCGGCATTAGCAGTGAGTTGGAGGGTGAGGAATACACACAGCAGAGCAATTCCTCGCATTAGGAGTGAGTTGGAGGGTGAGGAATATACACAGCAGGGAGATTCCTCAGCATTAGGAGCGAGTTGGAGGGTGAGGAATATACACAGCAGGGAGATTCCTCGGCATTAGGAGTGAGTTGGAGGGTGAGGACTACACACAGCAGGGAGATTCCTCGGCATTAGGAGTGAGTTGGAGGGTGAGGACTATACACAGCAGGGAGATTCCTCGGCATTAGGAGTGAGGTGGAGGGTGAGGAATATACACAGCAGGGAGATTCCTCGGCATTAGGAGTGAGTTGGAGGGTGAGGACTATACACAGCAGGGAGATTCCTCGGCATTAGGAGTGAGTTGGAGGGTGAGGAATATACACAGCAGGGAGATTCCTCGGCATTAGGAGCGAGTTGGAGGGTGAGGAATACACACAGCAGGGAGATTTAGAAGCGAGTTGGAGGGTGAGGAATACGCACAGCAGGGAGATTCCTCGCATTAGGAGTGAGTTGGAGGGTGAGGACTATACACAGCAGGGAGATTCCTCGGCATTAGGAGTGAGTTGGAGGGTGAGGAATACACACAGCCGGGCGATTCCTCGGCATTAGGAGTGAGTTGGAGGGTGAGGAATACGCACAGCAGGGAGATTCCTCGGCATTAGGAGTGAGTTGGAGGGTGAGGAATACACACAGCAGGGAGATTCCTCGGCATTAGGAGTGAGTTGGAGGGTGAGGAATATACACAGCAGGGAGATTCCTCGCATTAGGAGTGAGTTGGAGGGTGAGGACTATACACAGCAGGGAGATTCCTCGGCATTAGGAGTGAGTTGGAGGGTGAGGAATATACACAGCAGGGAGATTCCTCGGCATTAGGAGTGAGTTGGAGGGTGAGGAATATACACAGCAGGGAGATTCCTCGCATTAGGAGTTGCAGGATGGTGGAAATGTGTTTTGTATAAATAATTGGTGGTTTTATCTGGATCTTCCTGTAACTTCTGTTTTATCCCAGTTTTATTTCCAGCCTGGGAAACAGGACTTTGGGCATCAGTTGGAGTTCAGGTCCCCAATCCCCGGAAACGCAGATAATTTCTGGTAAAAGGCCGCCACTCAGCGCAGGTAATGCACCCAGTGATTTGTCAGCGCACAGGCTGGAGCCGGCCAAAAAAACACATGGAAGGAAGAGTCTGTTCTACACCTGATATTATTCTGGATTTCCATTTCTCGCCCTAGAATTATTTTCTATTCATCGCTGTGCAGGTTACGTCTCATAGTAAAGGGTTAAATGCAGCCCAGGAACAAACACATTTCTGTCCCAGGTGTATTATTCAGCGGCTGTGACACCAATAATAACATTTCTCCGCAACTGAATAAAACAAAACGATGTCACTATAACCTTTGCTATATAAAGTATTATTATTGTCTGATCCTGGAGCTGCGTCCACCTGGTGCAGGTGAGATGTAGTCATGTGACCGGCAGTCTGCACACCTGGTGCAGGTGGGATGTAGTCATGTGACCGGCGGTCAGCACACCTGGTGCAGGTGGGATGTAGTCATGTGACCGGCGGTCAGCACACCTGGTGCAGACGGGATGTAGTCGTATGACCGGCAGTCAGTCCACCTGGTGCAGGTGGATGTAGTCATGTGACCGGCAGTCAGCACACCTGATGCAGGTGGATGTAGTCATGTGACCGGCAGTCAGTACACCTGGTGCAGACGGGATGTAGTCATGTGACCGGCGGTCAGCACACCTGGTGCAGACGGGATGCAGTCGTATGACCGGCAGTCAGTACACCTGGTGCAGGTGAGATGTAGTCATGTGACCGGCGGTCAGCACACCTGGCGCAGGTGAGATGTAGTCATGTGAACAGCAGTCAGTACACCTGGTGCAGGTGGGATGTAGTCATATGACCAGCAGTCAGTACACCTGCTGCAGGTGGGATGTAGTCATGTGACCAGCAGTCAGCACCCCTGGCGCAGATGGGATGTAGTCGTGTGACCAGCAGTCAGTACACCTGGTGCAGGTGGGATGTAGTCATGTGACCGGCGGTCAGCACCCCTGGCGCAGGTGAGATGTAGTCATGTGACCAGCAGTCAGTACACCTGGTGCAGGTGGGATGTAGTCGTGTGACCGGCGGTCAGCACCCCTGGCGCAGGTGGGATGTAGTCATGTGACCAGTGGTCTGCACACCTGGGATGTAGTCATGTGACCGGCAGCCAGCACACCTGGTGCAGGTGAGATGTAGTCATGTGACCGGCGGTCAGCACACCTGGTGCAGGTGGGATGTAGTCGTGTGACCGGCGGTCAGCACCCCTGGCGCAGGTGGGATGTAGTCATGTGACCGGCAGCCAGCACACCTGGTGCAGGTGAGATGTAGTCATGTGACCGGCGGTCAGCACACCTGGTGCAGGTGGGATGTAGTCGTGTGACCGGCGGTCAGCACCCCTGGCGCAGGTGGGATGTAGTCATGTGACCGGCAGCCAGCACACCTGGTGCAGGTGGATGTAGTCATGTGACCGGCGGTCAGCACACCTGGTGCAGGTGGATGTAGTCATGTGGCCGGCAGCCAGCACACCTGGCGCAGGTGATTATAGCAGAAGACAATGTAGATTCTGCATTTCTCCCATCAGGACTGCGGGTAACGAGCGCTGTTCCCAGCTGGGATGAGGGAGGGGTTTCCTCCATGTAATGCGGAATTACTGTGATGGATGAAGAGGTTCAGGAACTGGATGGACAGGAGCCACAGAGCCTCATCGCCCGAACTGCAGAAAGGTCACCGGCTGTGTCCTATCACCCCAGTGCAGGAGCCTCCGACTCTGAGGTCGCACAAAAGCCAAACTCAAGTCACACTGGCAGATTGCTTCATATAGTGAATGGAGATTCCGGATTCTCAGCAGTGTAACAGAATGTACATGTGTGAGCGGCAGATAAGAGACACCAGCCGCGGCACAGACCCAGGGCCTCACCCACAGCTCCGAGTAATCCAGCAAAAACTGCAGGTCTGTGATACAAGGCGTGGGAATGGCGTGTTCTGTATGTATGGCGTATACCGGCTATCTGTAGATCACATATGCCGGGCAGCGTTATACATACATATTACACGGTACACTACACAGGTGCAGGTCTGTGATACAAGGCGTGGGAATGGCGTGTTCTGTATGTATGGCGTATACCGGCTGCTGTAGATCACATATGCCGGGCAGCGTTATACATACATATTACACGGTACACTACACAGGTGCAGGTCTGTGATACAAGGCGTGGGAACGGCGTGTTCTGTATGTATGGCGTATACCGGCTGTCTGAAGATCACATATGCCGGGCAGCGTTATACATACATATTACACGGTACACTACACAGGTGCAGGTCTGTGATACAAGGCGTGGGAATGGCGTGTTCTGTATGTATGGCGTATACCGGCTATCTGTAGATCACATATGCCGGGCAGCGTTATACATACATATTACACGGTACACTACACAGGTGCAGGTCTGTGATACAAGGCGTGGGAATGGCGTGTTCTGTATGTATGGCGTATACCGGCTATCTGTAGATCACATATGCCGGGCAGCGTTATACATACATATTACACGGTACACTACACAGGTGCAGGTCTGTGATACAAGGCGTGGGAATGGCGTGTTCTGTATGTATGGCGTATACCGGCTATCTGTAGATCACATATGCCGGGCATCGTTATACATAGACAATACACTACACAGCCCCCGCACGGTCCAGCCACGCCTGCACGTCAATCAGGCATAGGCGATCGCTAGGCAACAATGGCCATTGGCCATCTGGCATGTGAAGGCGCATGCGCAGTTCTGACCTGAACGCTGCGCTGCAAAGAACTGCAGCGAGCGTTCAGGTCAGAATGACCCCCAATGAACCTAGCCACACTGTGACCTCTGCCTGGATACTGTACTGTGTGTGACTGTGGCTGTATCTGCATATGAAATGCTACATTAGTGATTTCCAGGAATACACTGTGACCTCTGCCTGGATACTGTGTGTGACTGTGTCTGCATAGGAAATGTTACATTACAGTGATTTCCAGGAATACACTGTGACCTCTGCCTGGATACTGTACTGTGTGTGACTGTGGCTGTATCTGCATATGAAATGCTACGTTAGTGATTTCCAGGAATACACTGTGACCTCTGCCTGGATACTGTGTGTGACTGTGGCTGTATCTGCATATGAAATGTTACATTACAGTGATTTCCAGGAATACACTGTAATGTAGCATTTCATATGCAGATACACCCACAGTCACACACAGAAAATAGGCATGTCGCATATCATTTTAATCAATCTGCTGGTGCCCCTAGGCATTCCAAACGCCCTAGACATTTGCCTATGCCTAGGGCCGGCTCTGATGACAAGCATTATAACATGGGTAGTATACGAGATATGACCTGCATTATAACATGGGCAGTATACGAGATATGACCTGCATTATAACATGGGCAGTATACGAGATATGACCTGCATTATAACATGGGTAGTATACGAGATATGACCTGCATTATAACATGGGTAGTATACGAGCTATGACCTGCATTATAGCATGAGCAGTATACGAGCTATGACCTGCATTATAACATGGGCAGTATACGAGCTATGACCTGCATTATAACATGGGCAGTATACGAGCTATAACCTGCATTATAACATGGGCAGTATACGAGATATGACCTGCATTATAGCATGAGCAGTATACGAGATATGACCTGCATTATAGCATGAGCAGTATACGAGCTATGACCAGCATTAGTAACATGGGCAGTATACGAGATATGACCAGCATTATAACATGGGCATTATACGAGCTATAACCTGCATTATAACATGGGCAGTATACGAGATATGACCTGCATTATAGCATGAGCAGTATACGAGATATGACCTGCATTATAGCATGAGCAGTATACGAGCTATGACCAGCATTAGTAACATGGGCAGTATACGAGATATGACCAGCATTATAACATGGGCATTATACGAGCTATAACCTGCATTATAACATGGGCAGTATACGAGATATGACATGCATTTATAACATGGGCAGTATACGAGCTATGACCAGCATTAGTAACATGGGCAGTATACGAGATATGACCTGCATTATAACATGGGTAGTATACGAGATATGACCTGCATTATAACATGGGCAGTATACGAGATATGACCTGCATTATAACATGGGCAGTATACGAGATATGACCTGCATTTATAACATGGGCAGTATACGAGCTATGACCAGCATTAGTAACATGGGCAGTATACGAGATATGACCAGCATTATAACATGGGCAGTATACGAGCTATAACCTGCATTATAACATGGGCAGTATACGAGATATGACCTGCATTATAACATGGGCAGTATACGAGATATGACCAGCATTATAACATGGGCATTATACGAGCTATAACCTGCATTATAACATGGGCAGTATACGAGATATGACCTGCATTATAACATGGGCAGTATACGAGCTATGACCTGCATTATAACATGGGCAGTATACGAGATATTACCAGCATTATAACATGGGCATTATACGAGCTATAACCTGCATTATAACATGGGCAGTATACGAGATATGACCTGCATTATAACATGGGCAGTATACGAGCTATGACCTGCATTATAGCATGAGCAGTATACGAGCTATGACCAGCATTAGTAACATGGGCAGTATACGAGATATGACCTGCATTATAACATGGGCAGTATACAAGATATGACATGTATTATAACATGGGCAGTATACGAGATATGACCTGCATTATAACATGGGCAGTACGAGATATGACCTGCATTATAACATGGGCAGTATACGAGATATGACCAGCATTATAACATGGGCAGTATACGAGATATTACCAGCATTATAACACGGGCATTATACGAGCTATAACCTGCATTATAACATGGGCAGTATACGAGATATGACCTGCATTATTATAACATGGGCAGTATACGAGATATGACCTGCATTATAGCATGAGCAGTATACGAGATATGACCATCATTAGTAACATGGGCAGTATACGAGATATGACCAGCATTTTAACATGGGCATTATACGAGCTATAACCTGCATTATAACATGGGCAGTATACGAGATATGACCTGCATTTATAACATGGGCAGTATACGAGCTATGACCAGCATTAGTAACATGGGCAGTATACGAGATATGACCTGCATTATAACTAGAGATGAGCGCCTGAAATTTTTCGGGTTTTGTGTTTTGGTTTTGGGTTCGGTTCCGCGGCCGTGTTTTGGGTTCGAACGCGTTTTGGCAAAACCTCACTGAATTATTTTTGTCGGATTCGGGTGTGTTTTGGATTCGGGTGTTTTTTTCCAAAAACACTAAAAAACAGCTTAAATCATAGAATTTGGGGGTCATTTTGATCCCAAAGTATTATTAACCTCAAAAACCATAATTTACACTCATTTTCAGTCTATTCTGAATACCTCACAATATTATTTTTAGTCCTAAAATTTGCACGAGGTCGCTGTGTGAGTAAGATAAGCGACCCTAGTGGCCGACACAAACACCGGGCCCATCTAGGAGTGGCACTGCAGTGTCACGCAGGATGTCCCTTCCAAAAAACCCTCCCCAAACAGCACATGACGCAAAGAAAAAAAGAGGCGCAATGAGGTAGCTGTGTGAGTAAGATTAGCGACCCTAGTGGCCGACACAAACACCGGGCCCATCTAGGAGTGGCACTGCAGTGTCACGCAGGATGGCCCTTCCAAAAAACCCTCCCCAAACAGCACATGACGCAAAGAAAAAAAGAGGCGCAATGAGGTAGCTGACTGTGTGAGTAAGATTAGCGACCCTAGTGGCCGACACAAACACCGGGCACATCTAGGAGTGGCACTGCAGTGTCACGCAGGATGTCCCTTCCAAAAGACCCTCCCCAAACAGCACATGACGCAAAGAAAAAAAGAGGCGCAATGAGGTAGCTGTGTGAGTAAGATTAGCGACCCTAGTGGCCGACACAAACACCGGGCACATCTAGGAGTGGCACTGCAGTGTCACGCAGGATGTCCCTTCCAAAAAAACCTCCCCAAACAGCACATGACGCAAAGAAAAAAAGAGGCGCAATGAGGTAGCTGTGTGAGTAAGATTAGCGACCCTAGTGGCCGACACAAACACCGGGCCCATCTAGGAGTGGCACTGCAGTGTCACGCAGGATGTCCCTTCCAAAAAACCCTCCCCAATCAGCACATGATGCAAAGAAAAAGAAAAGAAAAAAAGAGGTGCAAGATGGAATTGTCCTTGGGCCCTCCCACCCACCCTTATGTTGTATAAACAAAACAGGACATGCACACTTTAACCAACCCATCATTTCAGTGACAGGGTCTGCCACACGACTGTGACCGATATGACGCGTTGGTTTGGACCCCCCCCAAAAAAGAAGCAATTAATCTCTCCTTGCACAAACTGGCTCTACAGAGGCAAGATGTCCACCTCATCTTCACCCTCCGATATATCACCGTGTACATCCCCCTCCTCACAGATTATCAATTCGTCCCCACTGGAATCCACCATCTCAGCTCCCTGTGTACTTTGTGGAGGCAATTGCTGCTGGTCAATGTCTCCGCGGAGGAATTGATTATAATTCATTTTAATGAACATCATCTTCTCCACATTTTCTGGATGTAACCTCGTACGCCGATTGCTGACAAGGTGAGCAGCGGCACTAAACACTCTTTCGGAGTACACACTTGTGGGAGGGCAACTTAGGTAGAATAAAGCCAGTTTGTGCAAGGGCCTCCAAATTGCCTCTTTTTCCTGCCAGTATAAGTACGGACTGTGTGACGTGCCTACTTGGATGCGGTCACTCATATAATCCTCCACCATTCTATCAATGTTGAGAGAATCATATGCAGTGACAGTAGACGACATGTCCGTAATCGTTGTCAGGTCCTTCAGTCCGGACCAGATGTCAGCATCAGCAGTCGCTCCAGACTGCCCTGCATCACCGCCAGCGGGTGGGCTCGGAATTCTGAGCCTTTTCCTCGCACCCCCAGTTGCGGGAGAATGTGAAGGAGGAGATGTTGACAGGTCGCGTTCCGCTTGACTTGACAATTTTGTCACCAGCAGGTCTTTCAACCCCAGCAGACCTGTGTCTGCCGGAAAGAGAGATCCAAGGTAGGCTTTAAATCTAGGATCGAGCACGGTGGCCAAAATGTAGTGCTCTGATTTCAACAGATTGACCACCCGTGAATCCTTGTTAAGCGAATTAAGGGCTGCATCCACAAGTCCCACATGCCTAGCGGAATCGCTCCCTTTTAGCTCCTTCTTCAATGCCTCCAGCTTCTTCTGCAAAAGCCTGATGAGGGGAATGACCTGACTCAGGCTGGCAGTGTCTGAACTGACTTCACGTGTGGCAAGTTCAAAGGGCATCAGAACCTTGCACAACGTTGAAATCATTCTCCACTGCACTTGAGACAGGTGCATTCCATCTCCTATATCGTGCTCAATTGTATAGGCTTGAATGGCCTTTTGCTGCTCCTCCAACCTCTGAAGCATATAGAGGGTTGAATTCCACCTCGTTACCACTTCTTGCTTCAGATGATGGCAGGGCAGGTTCAGTAGTTTTTGGTGGTGCTCCAGTCTTCTGTACGTGGTGCCTGTACGCCGAAAGTGTCCCGCAATTTTTCTGGCCACCGACAGCATCTCTTGCACGCCCCTGTCGTTTTTTAAAAAATTCTGCACCACCAAATTCAAGGTATGTGCAAAACATGGGACGTGCTGGAATTTGCCCATATTTAATGCACACACAATATTGCTGGCGTTGTCCGATGCCACAAATCCACAGGAGAGTCCAATTGGGGTAAGCCATTCCGCGATGATCTTCCTCAGTTGCCGTAAGAGGTTTTCAGCTGTGTGCGTATTCTGGAAAGCGGTGATACAAAGCGTAGCCTGCCTAGGAAAGAGTTGGCGTTTGCGAGATGCTGCTACTGGTGCCGCCGCTGCTGTTCTTGCGGCGGGAGTCCATACATCTACCCAGTGGGCTGTCACAGTCATAGTCCTGACCCTGCCCTGCTCCACATGTCCGTGGTTAAGTGGACATTGGGTACAACTGCATTTTTTAGGAGACTGGTGAGTCTTTTTCTGACGTCCGTGTACATTCTCGGTATCGCCTGCCTAGAGAAGTGGAACCTAGATGGTATTTGGTAACGGGGGCACACTGCCTCAATAAATTGTCTAGTTCCCAGTGAACTAACGGCGGATACCGGACGCACGTCTAACACCAACATAGTTGTCAAGGACTCAGTTATCCGCTTTGCAGTAGGATGACTGCTGTGATATTTCATCTTCCTCGCAAAGGACTGTTGAACAGTCAATTGCTTACTGGAAGTAGTACAAGTGGGCTTACGACTTCCCCTCTGGGATGACCATCGACTCCCAGCGGCAACAACAGCAGCGCCAGCAGCAGTAGGCGTTACACGCAAGGATGCATCGGAGGAATCCCAGGCAGGAGAGGACTCGTCAGAATTGCCAGTGACATGGCCTGCAGGACTATTGGCATTCCTGGGGAAGGAGGAAATTGACACTGAGGGAGTTGGTGGGGTGGTTTGCGTGAGCTTGGTTACAAGAGGAAGGGATTTACTGGTCAGTGGACTGCTTCCGCTGTCACCCAAAGTTTTTGAACTTGTCACTGACTTATTATGAATGCGCTGCAGGTGACGTATAAGGGAGGATGTTCCGAGGTGGTTAACGTCCTTACCCCTACTTATTACAGCTTGACAAAGGGAACACACGGCTTGACACCTGTTGTCCGCATTTCTGGTGAAATACCTCCACACCGAAGAGCTGATTTTTTTGGTATTTTCACCTGGCATGTCAACGGCCATATTCCTCCCACGGACAACAGGTGTCTCCCCGGGTGCCTGACTTAAACAAACCACCTCACCATCAGAATCCTCCTGGTCAATTTCCTCCCCAGCGCCAGCAACACCCATATCCTCCTCATCCTGGTGTACTTCAACACTGACATCTTCAATCTGACTATCAGGAACTGGACTGCGGGTGCTCCTTCCAGCACTTGCAGGGGGCATGCAAATAGTGGAAGGCGCATGCTCTTCACGTCCAGTGTTGGGAAGGTCAGGCATCGCAAACGACACAATTGGACTCTCCTTGTGGATTTGGGATTTCAAAGAACGCACAGTTCTTTGCGGTGCTTTTGCCAGCTTGAGTCTTTTCAGTTTTCTAGCGAGAGGCTGAGTGCTTCCATCCTCATGTGAAGCTGAACCACTAGCCATGAACATAGGCCAGGGCCTCAGCCGTTCCTTGCCACTCCGTGTGGTAAATGGCATATTGGCAAGTTTACGCTTCTCCTCCGACAATTTTATTTTAGGTTTTGGAGTCCTTTTTTTTCTGATATTTGGTGTTTTGGATTTGACATGCTCTGTACTATGACATTGGGCATCGGCCTTGGCAGACGACGTTGCTGGCATTTCATCGTCTCGGCCATGACTAGTGGCAGCAGCTTCAGCACGAGGTGGAAGTGGATCTTGATCTTTCCCTAATTTTGGAACCTCAACATTTTTGTTCTCCATATTTTATAGGCAGAACTAAAAGGCACCTCAGGTAAACAATGGAGATGGATGGATTGGATACTAGTATACAATTATGGACGGACTGCCACGGTTAGGTGGTATAAAAAACCACGGTTAGGTGGTATATAATACAATTATGGATGGACGGACTGCCTGCCAAGTGCCGACACAGAGGTAGCCACAGCCGTGAACTACCGCACTGTACACTGGTTGATAAAGAGATAGTAGTATACTCGTAACAACTAGTATGACGACGGTATAAAGAATGAAAAAAAACCACGGTTAGGTGGTATATATTATAATACAATTATGGTTGGACGGACTGCCTGCCGAGTGCCGACACAGAGGTAGCCACAGCCGTGAACTACCGCACTGTACACTGGTTGATAAAGAGATAGTAGTATACTCGTAACAACTAGTATGACGACGGTATAAAGAATGAAAAAAAAACCACGGTTAGGTGGTATATATTATAATACAATTATGGATGGACGGACTGCCTGCCGAGTGCCGACACAGAGGTAGCCACAGCCGTGAACTACCGCACTGTACACTGGTTGATAAAGAGATAGTAGTATACTCGTAACAACTAGTATGACGACGGTATAAAGAATGAAAAAAAAACCACGGTTAGGTGGTATATATTATAATACAATTATGGTTGGACGGACTGCCTGCCGAGTGCCGACACAGAGGTAGCCACAGCCGTGAACTACCGCACTGTACACTGGTTGATAAAGAGATAGTAGTATACTCGTAACAACTAGTATGACGACGGTATAAAGAATGAAAAAAAAACCACGGTTAGGTGGTATATAATACAATTATGGTTGGACGGACTGCCTGCCGAGTGCCGACACAGAGGTAGCCACAGCCGTGAACTACCGCACTGTACACTGGTTGATAAAGAGATAGTAGTATACTCGTAACAACTAGTATGACGACGGTATAAAGAATGAAAAAAAAACCACGGTTAGGTGGTATATATTATAATACAATTATGGTTGGACGGACTGCCTGCCGAGTGCCGACACAGAGGTAGCCACAGCCGTGAACTACCGCACTGTACACTGGTTGATAAAGAGATAGTAGTATACTCGTAACAACTAGTATGACGACGGTATAAAGAATGAAAAAAAAACCACGGTTAGGTGGTATATAATACAATTATGGATGGACGGACTGCCTGCCGAGTGCCGACACAGAGGTAGCCACAGCCGTGAACTACCGCACTGTACTGTGTCTGCTGCTAATATAGACTGGTTGATAAAGAGATAGTATACAATACTACTAATATACTGGTGGTCAGGCACTGGTCACCACTAGTCACACTGGCAGTGGCACTCCTGCAGCAAAAGTGTGCACTGTTTAATTTTAATATAATATTATTTATCATGTACTCCTGGCTCCTGCTATAACAACCTGCAGTGCTCCCCAGTCTCCCCCACAATTATAAGCTTTATATACAATACATTGATGTGCAGCACACTGGGCTGAGCAGTGCACACAGACTGAGTCACTGTGTGACTGTGTATCGTTTTTTTCAGGCAGAGAACGGATATATTAAATAAAACAAACAACTGCACTGTCTCTGGTGGTCACTGGTCACTGTGGTCGTCAGTCACTAAACTCTGTCTGCACTCTGCACTCTCTTCTAATCTACAGTATCACAGCAATCTCTCTCTCTCTCTCTCTTCTAAATCTAATCTAAATGGAGAGGACGCCAGCCACGTCCTCTCCCTATCAATCTCAATGCACGTGTGAAAATGGCGGCGACGCGCGGCTCCTTATATAGAATCCGAGTCTCGCGAGAATCCGACAGCGTCATGATGACGTTCGGGCGCGCTCGGGTTAACCGAGCAAGGCGGGAAGATCCGAGTCGCTCGGACCCGTGAAAAAAAAAGTGAAGTTCGTGCGGGTTCGGATTCAAAGAAACCGAACCCGCTCATCTCTAATTATAACATGGGTAGTATACGAGATATGACCTGCATTATAACATGGGCAGTATACGAGATATGACCTGCATTTATAACATGGGCAGTATACGAGATATGACCTGCATTTATAACATGGGCAGTATACGAGCTATGACCAGCATTAGTAACATGGGCAGTATACGAGATATGACCTGCATTATAACATGGGCAGTATACGAGCTATAACCTGCATTATAACATGGGCAGTATACGAGATATGACCAGCATTATAACATGGGCAGTATACGAGATATGACCAGCATTATAACATGGGCATTATACGAGCTATAACCTGCATTATAACATGGGCAGTATAC
Organism: Pseudophryne corroboree; assembly: GCF_028390025.1. NCBI lineage: Eukaryota > Metazoa > Chordata > Amphibia > Anura > Myobatrachidae > Pseudophryne > Pseudophryne corroboree. The sequence continues at coordinate 844,312,303 of NC_086449.1, forward strand.
GAGCTATGACCTGCATTATAGCATGAGCAGTATACGAGCTATGACCTGCATTATAGCATGAGCAGTATACGAGCTATGACCAGCATTAGTAACATGGGCAGTATACGAGATATGACCAGCATTATAACATGGGCATTATACGAGCTATAACCTGCATTATAACATGGGCAGTATACGAGATATGACCTGCATTATAACATGGGCAGTATACGAGATATTACCAGCATTATAACATGGGCATTATACGAGCTATAACCTGCATTATAACATGGGCAGTATACGAGATATGACCTGCATTATAACATGGGCAGTATACGAGATATGACCTGCATTATAACATGGGCAGTATACGAGCTATGACCTGCATTATAGCATGAGCAGTATACGAGCTATGACCAGCATTAGTAACATGGGCAGTATACGAGATATGACCAGCATTATAACATGGGCATTATACGAGCTATAACCTGCATTATAACATGGGCAGTATACGAGATATGACCTACATTATAACATGGGCAGTATACAAGATATGACCTGCATTATAACATGGGCAGTATACAAGATATGACCAGCATTATAACATGAGCAGTATACGAGATATGACCTGCATTATAGCATGGGCAGTATAATGACCAGCGACAAGCATTAGTAATAGGCCCCAGCTAGATGAGAATGACCAGCGACAAGCATTAGTAATAGGCCCCAGCTAGATGAGAATGACCAGCGACAAGCATTAGTAATAGGCGGCGGCGCCAACTAGATGAGAATGACCAACAACAAGCATTAGTAACAGGCCCCAGCTAGATGAGAATGACCAGCGACAAGCATTAGTAATAGTCGCAGGCTAGATGAGAATGACCAGCGAGAAGCATTAGTAATAGGCCCCAGCTAGATGAGAATGACCAGCGACAAGCATTAGTAATAGGTGCCAGGTAGATGAGAATGACCAGCGACAAGCATTAGTAATAGGCCCCAGCTAATAGTAGCCAGGTAGATGAGAATGACCAGCGACAAGCATTAGTAATAGTCGCCAGCTAGATGAGAATGACCAGCGACAAGCATTAGTAATAGTCGCCAGGTAGATAAGAATGACCAGCGACAAGCATTAGTAATAGGCCCCAGCTAAATGAGAATGACAAGCGACAAGCATTAGTATTAGGCCCCAGGTAGATGAGAATGACCAGCGACAAGCATTAGTAATAGGCGCCAGCTAGATGAGAATGACCAGCGACAAGCATTAGTAATAGGCCCCAGCTAGATGAGAATGACCAGCGACAAGCATTAGTAATAGGCGCCAGGTAGATGAGAATGACCAGCGAAACGCATTAATAGGCGCCAGGTAGATGAGAAGGACCAGCGACAAGCATTAGTAATAGGCGCCAGCTAGATGAGAATGACCAGCGACAAGCATTAGTAATAGTCGCCAGCTAGATGAGAATGACCAGCGACAAGCATTAGTAATAGGCGCCAGGTAGACGAGAATGACCAGCGACACGCATTAGTAATAGGCGCCAGGTAGATGAGAATGACCAGCGACACGCATTAGTAATAGGCGCCAGGTAGATGAGAATGACCAGCGACACGCATTAGTAATAGGCGCCAGGTAGATGAGAATGACCAGCGACAAGCATTAGTAATAGGCGCCAGGTAGATGAGAATGACCAGCGACAAGCATTAGTAATAGGCGCCAGGTAGATGAGAATGACCAGCGACAAGCATTAGTAATAGGCCCCAGCTAGATGAGAATGACCAACGACAAGCATTAGTAATAGGCCCCAGGTAGATGAGAATGACCAGCGACAAGCTTTAGTAATAGGCGCCAGGTTGATGAGAATGACCAGCGACACGCATTAGTAATAGTAGCCAGGTAGATGAGAATGACCAGCGACAAGCATTAGTAATAGGCCCCAGGTAGATGAGAATGACCAGCGACAAGCTTTAGTAATAGGCGCCAGGTTGATGAGAATGACCAGCGACACGCATTAGTAATAGTAGCCAGGTAGATGAGAATGACCAGCGACAAGCATTAGTAATAGGCGCCAGGTAGATGAGAATGACCAGCGACACGCATTAGTAATAGGCCCCAGCTAAATGAGAATGACAAGCGACAAGCATTAGTATTAGGCCCCAGGTAGATGAGAATGACCAGCGACAAGCATTAGTAATAGGCGCCAGGTAGATGAGAATGACCAGCGACAAGCATTAGTAATAGGCCCCAGCTAATAGTAGCCAGGTAGATGAGAATGACCAGCGACAAGCATTAGTAATAGGCCCCAGCTAGATAAGAATGACCAGCGACAAGCATTAGTAATAGGCCCCAGCTAGATGAGAATGACCAGCGACAAGCATTAGTAATAGGCGCCAGGTAGATGAGAATGACCAGCGACAAGCATTAGTAATAGGCGCCAGGTAGATGAGAATGACCAGCGACAAGCATTAGTAATAGGCCCCAGCTAGATGAGAATGACCAGCGACAAGCATTAGTTATAGGCGCCAGGTAGATGAGAATGATCAGCAACAAGCATTAGTAATAGGCCCCAGCTAGATGAGAATGACCAGCGACAAGCATTAGTAATAGGCCCTAGCTAGATGAGAATGACCAGCGACAAGCATTAGTAATAGGCCCCAGGTAGATGAGAATGACCAGCGACAAACATTAGTAATAGTCGCCAGATAGATGAGAATGACCAGCGACAAACATTAGTAATAGGCCCCAGCTAGATGAGAATGACCAGCGACACGCATTAGTAATAGTAGCCAGGTAGATGAGAATGACCAGCGACAAGCATTAGTAATAGGCGCCAGGTAGATGAGAATGACCAGCGACACGCATTAGTAATAGGCCCCAGCTAAATGAGAATGACCAGCGACAAGCATTAGTAATAGGCGCCAGGTAGATGAGAATGACCAGCGACAAGCATTAGTAATAGGCCCCAGGTAGATGAGAATGACAAGCGACAAGCATTAGTATTAGGCCCCAGGTAGATGAGAATGACCAGCGACAAGCATTAGTAATAGGCGCCAGGTAGATGAGAATGACCAGCGACAAGCATTAGTAATAGGCCCCAGCTAATAGTAGCCAGGTAGATGAGAATGACCAGCGACAAGCATTAGTAATAGGCCCCAGCTAGATAAGAATGACCAGCGACAAGCATTAGTAATAGGCGCCAGGTAGATGAGAATGACCAGCGACAAGCATTAGTAATAGGCGCCAGGTAGATGAGAATGACCAGCGACAAGCATTAGTAATAGGCCCCAGCTAGATGAGAATGACCAGCGACAAGCATTAGTTATAGGCGCCAGGTAGATGAGAATGACCAGCGAGAAGCATTAGTAATAGGCCCCAGCTAGATGAGAATGACCAGCGACAAGCATTAGTAATAGGCCCCAGCTAGATGAGAATGATCAGCAACAAGCATTAGTAATAGGCCCCAGCTAGATGAGAATGACCAGCGACAAGCATTAGTAATAGGCCCTAGCTAGATGAGAATGACCAGCGACAAGCATTAGTAATAGGCCCCAGGTAGATGAGAATGACCAGCGACAAACATTAGTAATAGTCGCCAGATAGATGAGAATGACCAGCGACAAACATTAGTAATAGGCCCCAGCTAGATGAGAATGACCAGCGACACGCATTAGTAATAGTAGCCAGGTAGATGAGAATGACCAGCGACAAGCATTAGTAATAGGCCCCAGCTAGATGAGAATGACCAGCGACAATCATTAGTAATAGGCCCCAGCTAGATGAGAATGACCAGCGACAAGCATTAGTAATAGGCGCCAGGTAGATGAGAATGACCAGCGACAAGCATTAGTAATAGGCCCCAGGTAGATGAGAATGACCAGCGACAAGCATTAGTCATAGGCCCCAGCTAGATGAGAATGACCAGCGACAAGCATTAGTAATAGGCGCCAGGTAGATGAGAATGACCAGCGACAAGCATTAGTAATAGGCGCCAGGTAGATGAGAATGACCAGCGACAAGCATTAGTAATAGTAGCCAGGTAGATGAGAATGACCAGCGACAAGCATTAGTAATAAGCGCCAGGTAGATGAGAATGACCAGCGACAAGCATTAGTAATAGGCCCCAGCTAATAGTAGCCAGGTAGATGAGAATGACCAGCGACAAGCATTAGTAATAGGCGCCAGGTAGATGAGAATGACCAGCGACAAGCATTAGTAATAGGCCCCAGCTAGATGAGAATGACCAGCGACACGCATTAGTAATAGTAGCCAGGTAGATGAGAATGACCAGCGACAAGCATTAGTAATAGGCCCCAGCTAGATGAGAATGACCAGCGACAAGCATTAGTAATAGGCGCCAGCTAGATGAGAATGACCAGCGACAAGCATTAGTAATAGGCCCCAGCTAGATGAGAATGACCAGCGACAAGCATTAGTAATAGGCGCCAGGTTGATGAGAATGACCAGCGACAAGCATTAGTAATAGGCGCCAGGTTGATGAGAATGACCAGCGACAAGCATTAGTAATAGGCGCCAGGTAGATGAGAATGACCAGCGACAAGCATTAGTAATAGGCCCCAGCTAGATGAGAATGACCAGCGACAAGCATTAGTAATAGGCGCCAGGTAGATGAGAATGACCAGCGACAAGCATTAGTAATAGGCCCCAGCTAGATGAGAATGACCAGCGACAAGCATTAGTAATAGGCGCCAGGTAGATGAGAATGACCAGCGACAAGCATTAGTAATAGGCGCCAGGTAGATGAGAATGACCAGCGACAAGCATTAGTAATAGGCCCCAGCTAGATGAGAATGACCAACGACAAGCATTAGTAATAGGCGCCAGGTAGATGAGAATGACCAGCGACAAGCATTAGTAATAGGCCCCAGCTAATAGTAGCCAGGTAGATGAGAATGACCAGCGACAAGCATTAGTAATAGGCCCCAGCTAGATCAGAATGACCAACGACAAGCATTAGTAATAGTAGCCAGGTAGATGAGAATGACCAGCGACACGCATTAGTAATAGGCGCCAGGTAGATGAGAATGACCAGCGACAAGCATTAGTAATAGGCGCCAGGTAGATGAGAATGACCAGCGACAAGCATTAGTAATAGGCGCCAGGTAGATGAGAATGACCAGCGACAAGCATTAGTAATAGGCCCCAGCTAGATGAGAATGACCAACGACAAGCATTAGTAATAGGCCCCAGGTAGATGAGAATGACCAGCGACAAGCTTTAGTAATAGGCGCCAGGTTGATGAGAATGACCAGCGACACGCATTAGTAATAGTAGCCAGGTAGATGAGAATGACCAGCGACAAGCATTAGTAATAGGCCCCAGGTAGATGAGAATGACCAGCGACAAGCTTTAGTAATAGGCGCCAGGTTGATGAGAATGACCAGCGACACGCATTAGTAATAGTAGCCAGGTAGATGAGAATGACCAGCGACAAGCATTAGTAATAGGCGCCAGGTAGATGAGAATGACCAGCGACACGCATTAGTAATAGGCCCCAGCTAAATGAGAATGACAAGCGACAAGCATTAGTATTAGGCCCCAGGTAGATGAGAATGACCAGCGACAAGCATTAGTAATAGGCGCCAGGTAGATGAGAATGACCAGCGACAAGCATTAGTAATAGGCCCCAGCTAATAGTAGCCAGGTAGATGAGAATGACCAGCGACAAGCATTAGTAATAGGCCCCAGCTAGATAAGAATGACCAGCGACAAGCATTAGTAATAGGCCCCAGCTAGATGAGAATGACCAGCGACAAGCATTAGTAATAGGCGCCAGGTAGATGAGAATGACCAGCGACAAGCATTAGTAATAGGCGCCAGGTAGATGAGAATGACCAGCGACAAGCATTAGTAATAGGCCCCAGCTAGATGAGAATGACCAGCGACAAGCATTAGTTATAGGCGCCAGGTAGATGAGAATGATCAGCAACAAGCATTAGTAATAGGCCCCAGCTAGATGAGAATGACCAGCGACAAGCATTAGTAATAGGCCCTAGCTAGATGAGAATGACCAGCGACAAGCATTAGTAATAGGCCCCAGGTAGATGAGAATGACCAGCGACAAACATTAGTAATAGTCGCCAGATAGATGAGAATGACCAGCGACAAACATTAGTAATAGGCCCCAGCTAGATGAGAATGACCAGCGACACGCATTAGTAATAGTAGCCAGGTAGATGAGAATGACCAGCGACAAGCATTAGTAATAGGCGCCAGGTAGATGAGAATGACCAGCGACACGCATTAGTAATAGGCCCCAGCTAAATGAGAATGACCAGCGACAAGCATTAGTAATAGGCGCCAGGTAGATGAGAATGACCAGCGACAAGCATTAGTAATAGGCCCCAGGTAGATGAGAATGACAAGCGACAAGCATTAGTATTAGGCCCCAGGTAGATGAGAATGACCAGCGACAAGCATTAGTAATAGGCGCCAGGTAGATGAGAATGACCAGCGACAAGCATTAGTAATAGGCCCCAGCTAATAGTAGCCAGGTAGATGAGAATGACCAGCGACAAGCATTAGTAATAGGCCCCAGCTAGATAAGAATGACCAGCGACAAGCATTAGTAATAGGCGCCAGGTAGATGAGAATGACCAGCGACAAGCATTAGTAATAGGCGCCAGGTAGATGAGAATGACCAGCGACAAGCATTAGTAATAGGCCCCAGCTAGATGAGAATGACCAGCGACAAGCATTAGTTATAGGCGCCAGGTAGATGAGAATGACCAGCGAGAAGCATTAGTAATAGGCCCCAGCTAGATGAGAATGACCAGCGACAAGCATTAGTAATAGGCCCCAGCTAGATGAGAATGATCAGCAACAAGCATTAGTAATAGGCCCCAGCTAGATGAGAATGACCAGCGACAAGCATTAGTAATAGGCCCTAGCTAGATGAGAATGACCAGCGACAAGCATTAGTAATAGGCCCCAGGTAGATGAGAATGACCAGCGACAAACATTAGTAATAGTCGCCAGATAGATGAGAATGACCAGCGACAAACATTAGTAATAGGCCCCAGCTAGATGAGAATGACCAGCGACACGCATTAGTAATAGTAGCCAGGTAGATGAGAATGACCAGCGACAAGCATTAGTAATAGGCCCCAGCTAGATGAGAATGACCAGCGACAATCATTAGTAATAGGCCCCAGCTAGATGAGAATGACCAGCGACAAGCATTAGTAATAGGCGCCAGGTAGATGAGAATGACTAGCGACAAGCATTAGTAATAGGCCCCAGGTAGATGAGAATGACCAGCGACAAGCATTAGTCATAGGCCCCAGCTAGATGAGAATGACCAGCGACAAGCATTAGTAATAGGCGCCAGGTAGATGAGAATGACCAGCGACAAGCATTAGTAATAGGCGCCAGGTAGATGAGAATGACCAGCGACAAGCATTAGTAATAGTAGCCAGGTAGATGAGAATGACCAGCGACAAGCATTAGTAATAAGCGCCAGGTAGATGAGAATGACCAGCGACAAGCATTAGTAATAGGCCCCAGCTAATAGTAGCCAGGTAGATGAGAATGACCAGCGACAAGCATTAGTAATAGGCGCCAGGTAGATGAGAATGACCAGCGACAAGCATTAGTAATAGGCGCCAGGTAGATGAGAATGACCAGCGACAAGCATTAGTAATAGGCCCCAGGTAGATGAGAATGACCAGCGACAAGCATTAGTAATAGGCCCCAGCTAGATGAGAATGACCAGCGACACGCATTAGTAATAGTAGCCAGGTAGATGAGAATGACCAGCGACAAGCATTAGTAATAGGCCCCAGCTAGATGAGAATGACCAGCGACAAGCATTAGTAATAGGCGCCAGCTAGATGAGAATGACCAGCGACAAGCATTAGTAATAGGCCCCAGCTAGATGAGAATGACCAGCGACAAGCATTAGTAATAGGCGCCAGGTTGATGAGAATGACCAGCGACAAGCATTAGTAATAGGCGCCAGGTTGATGAGAATGACCAGCGACAAGCATTAGTAATAGGCGCCAGGTAGATGAGAATGACCAGCGACAAGCATTAGTAATAGGCCCCAGCTAGATGAGAATGACCAGCGACAAGCATTAGTAATAGGCGCCAGGTAGATGAGAATGACCAGCGACAAGCATTAGTAATAGGCCCCAGCTAGATGAGAATGACCAGCGACAAGCATTAGTAATAGGCGCCAGGTAGATGAGAATGACCAGCGACAAGCATTAGTAATAGGCGCCAGGTAGATGAGAATGACCAGCGACAAGCATTAGTAATAGGCCCCAGCTAGATGAGAATGACCAACGACAAGCATTAGTAATAGGCGCCAGGTAGATGAGAATGACCAGCGACAAGCATTAGTAATAGGCCCCAGCTAATAGTAGCCAGGTAGATGAGAATGACCAGCGACAAGCATTAGTAATAGGCCCCAGCTAGATCAGAATGACCAACGACAAGCATTAGTAATAGTAGCCAGGTAGATGAGAATGACCAGCGACAAGCATTAGTAATAGGCCCCAGCTAGATGAGAATGACCAACGACAAGCATTAGTAATAGGCGCCAGGTAGATGAGAATGACCAGCGACAAGCATTAGTAATAGGCCCCAGCTAATAGTAGCCAGGTAGATGAGAATGACCAGCGACAAGCATTAGTAATAGGCCCCAGCTAGATCAGAATGACCAACGACAAGCATTAGTAATAGTAGCCAGGTAGATGAGAATGACCAGCGACAAGCATTAGTAATAGGCGCCAGGTAGATGAGAATGACCAGCGACAAGCATTAGTAATAGGCCCTAGCTAGATGAGAATGACTAGCGACAAGCATTAGTAATAGGCCCCAGCTAATAGTAGCCAGGTAGATGAGAATGACCAGCGACAAGCATTAGTAATAGGCGCCAGGTAGATGAGAATGACCAGCGACAAGCATTAGTAATAGGCGCCAGGTAGATGAGAAGGACCAGCGACAAGCATTAGTAATAGGCGCCAGGTAGATGAGAATGACCAGCGACAAGCATTAGTAATAGGCGCCAGCTAGATGAGAATGACCAGCGACAAGCATTAGTAATAGGCGCCAGCTAGATGAGAATGACCAGCGACAAGCATTAGTAATAGGCGCCAGGTAGATGAGAATGACCAGCGACACGCATTAGTAATAGGCGCCAGGTAGATGAGAATGACCAGCGACACGCATTAGTAATAGGCCCCAGGTAGATGAGAATGACCAGCGACACGCATTAGTAATAGGCCCCAGCTAGATGAGAATGACCAGCGACAAGCATTAGTAATAGGCGCCAGGTAGATGAGAATGACCAGCGACAAGCATTAGTAATAGGCGCCAGGTAGATGAGAATGACCAGCGACAAGCATTAGTAATAGGCCCCAGCTAGATGAGAATGACCAGCGACAAGCATTAGTAATAGGCGCCAGGTAGATGAGAATGACCAGCGACAAGCATTAGTAATAGGCCCCAGCTAGATGAGAATGACCAGCGACAAGCATTAGTAATAGGCCCCAGCTAGATGAGAATGACCAGCGACAAGCATTAGTAATAGGCCCCAGCTAGATGAGAATGACCAGCGACAAGCATTAGTAATAGGCGCCAGGTAGATGAGAATGACCAGCGACAAGCATTAGTAATAGTAGCCAGGTAGATGAGAATGACCAGCGACAAGCATTAGTAATAGGCGCCAACTAGATGAGAATGACCAGCGACAAGCATTAGTAATAGGCGCCAACTAGATGAGAATGACCAGCGACAAGCATTAGTAATAGGCCCCAGCTAGATGAGAATGACCAGCGACAAGCATTAGTAATAGGCCCCAGCTAGATGAGAATGACCAGCGACAAGCATTAGTAATAGGCCCCAGCTAGATGAGAAATTGAGAATGACCAGCGACAAGCATTAGTAATAGTCGCCAGCTAGATGAGAATGACCAGCGACAAGCATTAGTTATAGGCCCCATCTAATAGACACCAGCTAGATGAGTATGACTAGAAAGATCCGGAACGATGAGCATTACAAGCCATGGAAATGACGCAGTGACTGGTGCGGAGATGTGACACGGACAGGTGTGTTGTGTGAGGTACAGTCTATGGGAAGTCATACTGGGGTGTGGCAGGGATACTGTATGTGGGTGTTATAGTTCAGGATGGAAATAATTTCCCAGGAACATTCTGTAGCCGATGCTGCCCGATCCCGCGGCACTGGAATAATAATGACGCTAGTTGGAAGCACATTTTCCATGTCATCGTAGAGAAGCGCATGCATAAAGGTTTTTTTGCTCTTTAGAATGCCATATATCTGTCACCAAGACGTATGAGATGTGTACCCCACTCACTTAAAATCAGGAGGTATAAGAACACATAGGATGGTATCTTTATCTGTAAATAATTGATAAGCGTACCACACTCACGGAGGAAATAGTGTACCATCCTATGTGTTTTCATACCTCCTGATTTTAAGTCAGTGGGGTACGCATCTCATATGTTTTGGTGACAGATATATGGGATTCTAAAGAGCAAAGAAACCTTTACGCATATTGGCCCTCATTCCGAGTTGTTCGCTCGTTGCAGATTTTCTCTATTTTGCGATTAGTCGCTTACTGCGCATGCGCAATGTTCGCAGAGCGCATGCGCTTAGTTATTTTACTCAACAGTTAGGTATTTTACTCACGGCATTACGAGGATTTTTTTCGTTCTGGTGATCGGAGTGTGATTGACAGGAAGTGGGTGTTTCTGGGCGGAAACTGACCGTTTTATGGGTGTGTGTGAAAAAACGCTACAGTTTCTGGGAAAAACGCGGGAGTGGCTGGAGAAACGGGGGAGTGTCTGGGCGAACGCTGGGTGTGTTTGTGACGTCAAACCAGGAACGAAACTGACTGAACTGATCGCAGTGTAGGAGTAAGTCTCGAGCTACTCAGAAACTGCTAAGAAATTTCTATTCGCAATTTTGAGAATCTTTCGTTCGCAATTCTGCTAAACTAAAATACACTCCCAGTAGGCGGCGGCCTAGCGTGTGCAATGCTGCTAAAAGCAGCTAGCGAGCGAACAACTCGGAATGAGGGCCATAGTCCACGAATGTCTCGTGTGAGTTGGGGTACGCTGCCGACTATCTTCAGATCAGTACTGGGGGATCCTAAGAGCTGGATAAAAGACTGCCTTATCTATAAATATATATATATATATATATATATGGGAAGGTCTTGCACTCTCACAATAATAATGTCAACTGCTAGGGTGCCTATCAGGATCCAGTCACAGAAGGAACTGGGCCCATAGTACAATACAGGAAATCCCACTTTCGTGGGAAAAGATAGCACTCTCCAGACTATATTAAATAAAGTCAAAAGATAATTTAATGAAAAGAGTAGTCTCACAGTTCATATGTGGAATCAAACGATATCCATTAGTGTCCAACGTTTCGGTCCCCAGCGGGGGCCTTTTTCAAGGAAAAATAGTAATCAGCAGTGGCAGCAGTTCAACTTCTAATCAGCATGCAGGGAAACTGGAGACACAGGAAGTGCCTCACCGGCCCCTGTTAAATACCATGGCAATTGGCGCTAGACACGCCCCCAAGATGGCCGCCGGCCGGGTGGAACGCACATCTGGAACGCATACTTATCACCTCCCACTGGGGGTGAGATGCGTTCAGCAAATAATGGCATCAATATACTATTGGTGGTGTCAGTGTTAGTGATACTGCGCCACTTCAGGTGTGGCGATATCACCATGAGTGCGGCTCCGAATACCGGAAGTGGACGGCGTCCGTCCCTGAACCGCATGTGGAACGCATCACGTCACTTCCGGTGACGCGATGTGTGAGTGAAACGAAGAAATCTTCATTAGATGCTGGTTTTTACTGTGCATTACATTATTAATTACGATAAGCCGCAATATGGGGATGTGGGGCTGCGCAATAAACATCAGTATAGGATCAGTGCTGCCTAACTTACAGTGCAGCAGGAAAGAGTCATCATAATATCCAAAGTCTATTTCAGAAAAATAGACAAGGGGCATGAATGAAAATAACCCCTTGTCTATTTTTCTGAAATAGACTTTGGATATTACCGGACTATTATGTAATACGTGACTTTGCATTATATTATATATAATATGCCTACTTTGTTTCACTTACCATGGCTATTCTGATTTATGGTTAAACTTTTTTAGAAAGCACACTTATTCTACACATATATGCTGCACTGTTCTGCATGTAGTTTATGTCCCCCTATAGTGATCTCACCGGCCTTTGTTATACCAACCTATAATTTACTTTTATGATGACTCTTTCCGCCGTCCACTTCCGGTATTCGGAGCCGCACTCATGGTGATATCGCCACACCTGAAGTGGCGCAGTATCACTAACACTGACACCACCAATAGTATATTGATGCCATTATTTGCTGAACGCATCTCACCCCCAGTGGGAGGTGATAAGTATGCGTTCCAGATGTGCGTTCCACCCGGCCGGCGGCCATCTTGGGGGCGTGTCTAGCGCCAATTGCCATGGTATTTAACAGGGGCCGGTGAGGCACTTCCTGTGTCTCCAGTTTCCCTGCATGCTGATTAGAAGTTGAACTGCTGCCACTGCTGATTACTATTTTTCCTTGAAAAAGGCCCCCGCTGGGGACCGAAACGTTGGACACTAATGGATATCGTTTGATTCCACATATGAACTGTGAGACTACTCTTTTCATTAAATTATCTTTTGACTTTATTTAATATAGTCTGGAGAGTGCTATCTTTTCCCACGAAAGTGGATTTCCTGTATTATATATATATATATATATATATATATATATATATATTTATTTATTTTATTTTTTTTATTTTTTTACAATATTACACATTGTTTTTTGTATCTTTTTTTACATGCTCATCGAACCCAACTCATCAATGAGAAATCTTTTCCAGTAAAAAGGAAAGATAAAGGAAACTGGATTCTAAGGATATATGAGAAACGTATAATTTTCCTTTATTTTTCTATTTTTAGCGCTTATATGAGTTTTTCCCCCAACTTCTGTATATACATTATCTCCTGTTCCTGAAAGGAAGAGCCTGTATACTAGAAGCAGACACCAGGTGGTTGGTGTGACTCAGAGCAGGGGCGCGGAGTCTAACACACTGGGGGGTGTTCACCAGGGAACCCCGCAAGGGGATTTGGGCTTCACTGCCCCTGATGTGCAGGTCGCGGCCCCCTGCCTGGGTCACCTGGTATCTGCACAGGAGTCCACAAGGTATAAACAGAATAATTTACCTGGAGAAATGCAGATGGTAAGGCAGGGGTTAATTGGAGAGTGACTGACACAGCAGGGCTAATGGCAGAGGTTTGATGAGAGCTGAGCTGGGACACAGAGGGAAACTTACACTTGCAGGCTGTAAGTTCTGGATAGCAGAGCTGGAATTTGGCAGGATTCACAGGAGTTTGTTTGGAGTCTGGATACAGAATTGCAGGTACTGAATGTAGATGAACATGCAGAAAGGTCTGTGTGGTAGACTGGCTGGAATGGTGCACCGATATCTTGAAGCAGGGATCCCAAAGAAGAAGGACACACTGGATATATCATTGTAGTAGATACAGGTCCAAGATGAACTGGATGCAGGACTAGCAGGAGCACTGGGACCAGTTACCAGGACACAGGATACTGGGAACTTGCACAGCGTGCAATGGCCACGTGCTGAGATCACAGAAACAGACTCTAAGGAGTCCAGACTAGAACCTGACTCTCTCTGATACTGAACTCTATCACTGTCATGGTGGTATGCGGATACTCCCTAGTTAAAGGGAGACAGACCAATCACATGATCGTCAGGCTGAAGCTGCAGGTAATGAGGTCCAGGTGATCAGTTGCTAGGAAACGAGAACAACAGAAGGGAGCAGCCGGATCCAGGTGCTAATCACTGCAGAAAGCAGAACTGACAGATTTGCAGCCGCTGCACACATAACAGTTCCCCTGACGGCACCTGTCATGTGACTGTCCCAATACAACTATCACCTGTTCCCCTGACGACACCTGTCATGTGACTGCCTCAGTATAACTATTTCATGTTCCTCTGACCACACCTGTCATGTGACTGCCTCAGTATAACTATCACCTGTTCCCCTAACGACACCTGTCATGTGACTGCCCCAGTATAACTATCACATGTTCCCCTGACAACACCTGTCATGTGACTGTCCCAATACAAGTATCACCTGTTCCCCTAACGACACCTGTCATGTGACTGCCTCAGTATAACTATCACCTGTTCCCCTAATGACACCTGTCATGTGACTGTCCCAATACAACTATCACCTGTTCCCCTGACGACACCTGTCATGTGACTGCCTCAGTATAACTATTTCATGTTCCTCTGACCACACCTGTCATGTGACTGTCCCAATACAACTATCACCTGTTCCCCTGACGACACCTGTCATGTGACTGCCTCAGTATAACTACCTCCTGTTCCCCTAACGACACCTGTCATGTGACTGCCTCAGTATAACTATCACCTGTTCCCCTAACGACACCTGTCATGTGACTGTCCCAATACAACTATCGCCTGTTCCCCTAACGACACCTGTCATGTGACTGCCTCAGTATAACTATCACCTGTTCCCCTGACCACACCTGTCATGTGACTGCCTCAGTATAACTATCTCCTGTTCCCCTAACGACACCTGTCATGTGACTGTCCCAATACAACTATCACCTGTTCCCCTAACGACACCTGTCATGTGACTGCCTCAGTATAACTACCTCCTGTTCCCCTAACGACACCTGTCATGTGACTGCCTCAGTGTAACTATCACCTGTTCCCCTAACGACACCTGTCATGTGACTGTCCCACTACAACTATCACCTTTTTCCCTGACGACACCTGTCATGTGACTACCTCAGTATAACTATCACATGTTCCCCTGACAACACCTGTCATGTGACTGCCTCAGTATAACTATCTCCTGTTCCCCTAACGACACCTGTCATGTGACTGCCTCAGTATAACTATCTCCTGTTCCCCTAACGACAACTGTCATGTGACTGCCTCAGTATAACTATCACCTGTTCCCCTGACGACACCTGTCATGTGACTGCCTCAGTATAACTATCACCTGTTCCCCTGACGACACCTGTCATGTGACTGCCTCAGTATAACTATCACCTGTTCCCCTAACGACACCTGTCATGTGACTGTCCCACTACAACTATCACCTGTTTCCCTGACGACACCTGTCATGTGACTACCTCAGTATAACTATCACATGTTCCCCTGACAACACCTGTCATGTGACTGCCTCAGTATAACTATCACCTGTTCCCCTAACGACACCTGTCATGTGACTGCCTCAGTATAACTATCACCTGTTCCCCTAACAACACCTGTCATGTGACTGTCCCAATACAACTATCGCCTGTTCCCCTGACGACACCTGTCATGTGACTTCCTCAGTATGACTATTTCATGTTCCTCTGACGACACCTGTCATGTGACTGCCTCAGTATAACTATCTCCTGTTCCCCTAACGACACCTGTCATGTGACTGCCTCAGTATAACTATCACCTGTTCCCCTAACGACACCTGTCATGTGACTGTCCCACTACAACTATCACCTGTTTCCCTGACGACACCTGTCATGTGACTGCCTCAGTATAACTATCACCTGTTCCCCTAACAACACCTGTCATGTGACTGTCCCAATACAACTATCGCCTGTTCCCCTGACGACACCTGTCATGTGACTTCCTCAGTATGACTATTTCATGTTCCTCTGACGACACCTGTCATGTGACTGCCTCAGTATAACTATCTCCTGTTCCCCTAACGACACCTGTCATGTGACTGCCTCAGTATAACTATCACCTGTTCCCCTAACGACACCTGTCATGTGACTGTCCCAGTATAACTATCACCTGTTCCCCTGACGACACCTGTCATGTGACTGTTCCAGTATAACTATCACCTGTTCCCCTGACGGCACCTGCCATGTGACCGTAACAATACAACTATCACCTGTTCCTCTGACGACACCTGTCATGTGACTGTCCCAATACAACTATCACCTGTTCCCCTGACGACCTGTCATGTGACTGCCTCAGTATAACTATCTCCTGTTCCCCTAACGACACCTGTCATGTGACTGCCTCAGTATAACTATCACCTGTTCCCCTAACGACACCTGTCATGTGACTGTCCCAGTATAACTATCACCTGTTCCCCTGACGACACCTGTCATGTGACTGTCCCAGTATAACTATCACCTGTTCCCCTGACGGCACCTGCCATGTGACCGTAACAATACAACTGTCACCTGTTCCTCTGACGACACCTGTCATGTGACTGTCCCAATACAACTATCACCTGTTCCCCTGACGACCTGTCATGTGACTGCCTCAGTATAACTATCTCCTTTTCCCCTAACGACACCTGTCATGTGACTGCCTCAGTATAACTATCACCTGTTCCCCTAACGACACCTGTCATGTGACTGTCCCAATACAACTATCACCTGTTCCTCTGACGACACCTGTCATGTGACTGTCCCAATACAACTATCACCTGTTCCTCTGACGGCACCTGTCATGTGACTGCCTCAGTATAACTATCTCCTGTTCCCTAACGACACCTGTCATGTGACTGCCTCAGTATAACTATCACCTGTTCCCCTGACGGCACCTGTCATGTGACTGCCTCAGTATAACTTTCATGTGTTCCCCTGACGACACCTGTCATGTGACTGCCTCAGTATAACTATCACCTGTTCCCCTGACCACACCTGTCATGTGACTGCCTCAGTATAACTATCTCCTGTTCCCCTAACGACACCTGTCATGTGACTGTCCCAATACAACTATCACCTGTTCCCCTGACGACACCTGTCATGTGACTGCCTCAGTATAACTATTTCATGTTCCTCTGACCACACCTGTCATGTGACTGTCTCAATACAACTATCACCTGTTCCCCTGACGACACCTGTCATGTGACTGCCTCAGTATAACTACCTCCTGTTCCCCTAACGACACCTGTCATGTGACTGCCTCAGTATAACTATCACCTGTTCCCCTAACGACACCTGTCATGTGACTGTCCCAATACAACTATCGCCTGTTCCCCTAACGACACCTGTCATGTGACTGCCTCAGTATAACTATCACCTGTTCCCCTGACCACACCTGTCATGTGACTGCCTCAGTATAACTATCTCCTGTTCCCCTAACGACACCTGTCATGTGACTGTCCCAATACAACTATCACCTGTTCCCCTAACGACACCTGTCATGTGACTGCCTCAGTATAACTACCTCCTGTTCCCCTAACGACACCTGTCATGTGACTGCCTCAGTATAACTATCACCTGTTCCCCTAACGACACCTGTCATGTGACTGTCCCACTACAACTATCACCTGTTTCCCTGACGACACCTGTCATGTGACTACCTCAGTATAACTATCACATGTTCCCCTGACAACACCTGTCATGTGACTGCCTCAGTATAACTATCTCCTGTTCCCCTAACGACACCTGTCATGTGACTGCCTCAGTATAACTATCTCCTGTTCCCCTAACGACAACTGTCATGTGACTGCCTCAGTATAACTATCACCTGTTCCCCTGACGACACCTGTCATGTGACTGCCTCAGTATAACTATCACCTGTTCCCCTGACGACACCTGTCATGTGACTGCCTCAGTATAACTATCACCTGTTCCCCTAACGACACCTGTCATGTGACTGTCCCACTACAACTATCACCTGTTTCCCTGACGACACCTGTCATGTGACTACCTCAGTATAACTATCACATGTTCCCCTGACAACACCTGTCATGTGACTGCCTCAGTATAACTATCACCTGTTCCCCTAACGACACCTGTCATGTGACTGTCCCAGTATAACTATCACCTGTTCCCCTGACGACACCTGTCATGTGACTGTCCCAGTATAACTATCACCTGTTCCCCTGACGGCACCTGCCATGTGACCGTAACAATACAACTATCACCTGTTCCTCTGACGACACCTGTCATGTGACTGTCCCAATACAACTATCACCTGTTCCCCTGACGACCTGTCATGTGACTGCCTCAGTATAACTATCTCCTGTTCCCCTAACGACACCTGTCATGTGACTGCCTCAGTATAAATATCACCTGTTCCCCTAACGACACCTGTCATGTGACTGTCCCAGTATAACTATCACCTGTTCCCCTGACGACACCTGTCATGTGACTGTCCCAGTATAACTATCACCTGTTCCCCTGACGGCACCTGCCATGTGACCGTAACAATACAACTGTCACCTGTTCCTCTGACGACACCTGTCATGTGACTGTCCCAATACAACTATCACCTGTTCCCCTGACGACCTGTCATGTGACTGCCTCAGTATAACTATCTCCTGTTCCCCTAACGACACCTGTCATGTGACTGCCTCAGTATAACTATCACCTGTTCCCCTAACGACACCTGTCATGTGACTGTCCCAATACAACTATCACCTGTTCCTCTGACGACACCTGTCATGTGACTGTCCCAATACAACTATCACCTGTTCCTCTGACGGCACCTGTCATGTGACTGCCTCAGTATAACTATCTCCTGTTCCCTAACGACACCTGTCATGTGACTGCCTCAGTATAACTATCACCTGTTCCCCTGACGGCACCTGTCATGTGACTGTCCCAGTATAACTATCACCTGTTCCCCTGACGACACCTGTCATGTGACTGTCCCAATACAAGTATCACCTGTTCCCCGACACCTGTCATGTGACTGCCTCAGTATAACTATCACCTGTTCCCCTGACAACACCTGTCATGTGACTGCCTCAGTATAACTATCACCTGTTCCCCTAATGACACCTGTCATGTGACTGTCCCAGTATAACTATCACCTGTTCTCCTGACGACACCTGTCATGTGACTGCCTCAGTATAACTATCTCCTGTTCCCCTGATGGCACCTGTCATGTGACTGCCTCAGTATAACTATCACCTGTTCTCCTGACGACACCTGTCATGTGACTGCCTCAGTATAACTATCACATGTTCCCCTGACAACACCTGTCATGTGACTGTCCCAGTATAACTATCACCTGTTCCCCTGACGACACCTGTCATGTGACTACCTCAGTATAACTATCACCTGTTCCCCTGACGACACCTGTCATGTGACTGTCCCAGTATAACTATTTCATGTTGCTCTGACGGCACCTGTCATGTGACTACCTCAGTATAACTATCACCTGTTCCCCTAATGACACCTGTCATGTGACTGCCCCAGTATAACTATTTCATGTTCCTCTGACGACACCTGTCATGTGACTGCCCCAGTATAACTATCACATGTTCCCCTGACAACACCTGTCATGTGACTGTCCCAGTATAACTATCACCTGTTCCCCTGACGGCACCTGCCATGTGACCGTAACAATACAACTATCACCTGTTCCTCTGACGACACCTGTCATGTGACTGTCCCAATACAACTATCACCTGTTCCCCTGACGACCTGTCATGTGACTGCCTCAGTATAACTATCTCCTGTTCCCCTAACGACACCTGTCATGTGACTGCCTCAGTATAAATATCACCTGTTCCCCTAACGACACCTGTCATGTGACTGTCCCAGTATAACTATCACCTGTTCCCCTGACGACACCTGTCATGTGACTGTCCCAGTATAACTATCACCTGTTCCCCTGACGGCACCTGCCATGTGACCGTAACAATACAACTGTCACCTGTTCCTCTGACGACACCTGTCATGTGACTGTCCCAATACAACTATCACCTGTTCCCCTGACGACCTGTCATGTGACTGCCTCAGTATAACTATCTCCTGTTCCCCTAACGACACCTGTCATGTGACTGCCTCAGTATAACTATCACCTGTTCCCCTAACGACACCTGTCATGTGACTGTCCCAATACAACTATCACCTGTTCCTCTGACGACACCTGTCATGTGACTGTCCCAATACAACTATCACCTGTTCCTCTGACGGCACCTGTCATGTGACTGCCTCAGTATAACTATCTCCTGTTCCCTAACGACACCTGTCATGTGACTGCCTCAGTATAACTATCACCTGTTCCCCTGACGGCACCTGTCATGTGACTGTCCCAGTATAACTATCACCTGTTCCCCTGACGACACCTGTCATGTGACTGTCCCAATACAAGTATCACCTGTTCCCCGACACCTGTCATGTGACTGCCTCAGTATAACTATCACCTGTTCCCCTGACAACACCTGTCATGTGACTGCCTCAGTATAACTATCACCTGTTCCCCTAATGACACCTGTCATGTGACTGTCCCAGTATAACTATCACCTGTTCTCCTGACGACACCTGTCATGTGACTGCCTCAGTATAACTATCTCCTGTTCCCCTGATGGCACCTGTCATGTGACTGCCTCAGTATAACTATCACCTGTTCTCCTGACGACACCTGTCATGTGACTGCCTCAGTATAACTATCACATGTTCCCCTGACAACACCTGTCATGTGACTGTCCCAGTATAACTATCACCTGTTCCCCTGACGACACCTGTCATGTGACTACCTCAGTATAACTATCACCTGTTCCCCTGACGACACCTGTCATGTGACTGTCCCAGTATAACTATTTCATGTTGCTCTGACGGCACCTGTCATGTGACTACCTCAGTATAACTATCACCTGTTCCCCTAATGACACCTGTCATGTGACTGCCCCAGTATAACTATTTCATGTTCCTCTGACGACACCTGTCATGTGACTGCCCCAGTATAACTATCACATGTTCCCCTGACAACACCTGTCATGTGACTGTCCCAGTATAACTATCACCTGTTCCCCTGACGGCACCTGCCATGTGACCGTAACAATACAACTATCACCTGTTCCTCTGACGACACCTGTCATGTGACTGTCCCAATACAACTATCACCTGTTCCCCTGACGACCTGTCATGTGACTGCCTCAGTATAACTATCTCCTGTTCCCCTAACGACACCTGTCATGTGACTGCCTCAGTATAAATATCACCTGTTCCCCTAACGACACCTGTCATGTGACTGTCCCAGTATAACTATCACCTGTTCCCCTGACGACACCTGTCATGTGACTGTCCCAGTATAACTATCACCTGTTCCCCTGACGGCACCTGCCATGTGACCGTAACAATACAACTGTCACCTGTTCCTCTGACGACACCTGTCATGTGACTGTCCCAATACAACTATCACCTGTTCCCCTGACGACCTGTCATGTGACTGCCTCAGTATAACTATCTCCTGTTCCCCTAACGACACCTGTCATGTGACTGCCTCAGTATAACTATCACCTGTTCCCCTAACGACACCTGTCATGTGACTGTCCCAATACAACTATCACCTGTTCCTCTGACGACACCTGTCATGTGACTGTCCCAATACAACTATCACCTGTTCCTCTGACGGCACCTGTCATGTGACTGCCTCAGTATAACTATCTCCTGTTCCCTAACGACACCTGTCATGTGACTGCCTCAGTATAACTATCACCTGTTCCCCTGACGGCACCTGTCATGTGACTGTCCCAGTATAACTATCACCTGTTCCCCTGACGACACCTGTCATGTGACTGTCCCAATACAAGTATCACCTGTTCCCCGACACCTGTCATGTGACTGCCTCAGTATAACTATCACCTGTTCCCCTGACAACACCTGTCATGTGACTGCCTCAGTATAACTATCACCTGTTCCCCTAATGACACCTGTCATGTGACTGTCCCAGTATAACTATCACCTGTTCTCCTGACGACACCTGTCATGTGACTGCCTCAGTATAACTATCTCCTGTTCCCCTGATGGCACCTGTCATGTGACTGCCTCAGTATAACTATCACCTGTTCTCCTGACGACACCTGTCATGTGACTGCCTCAGTATAACTATCACATGTTCCCCTGACAACACCTGTCATGTGACTGTCCCAGTATAACTATCACCTGTTCCCCTGACGACACCTGTCATGTGACTACCTCAGTATAACTATCACCTGTTCCCCTGACGACACCTGTCATGTGACTGTCCCAGTATAACTATTTCATGTTGCTCTGACGGCACCTGTCATGTGACTACCTCAGTATAACTATCACCTGTTCCCCTAATGACACCTGTCATGTGACTGCCCCAGTATAACTATTTCATGTTCCTCTGACGACACCTGTCATGTGACTGCCCCAGTATAACTATCACATGTTCCCCTGACAACACCTGTCATGTGACTGCCTCAGTATTACTATCACATGTTCCTCTGACGACACCTGTCATGTGACTGCCCCAGTATAACTATCACATGTACCGCTGACAACACCTGTCATGTGACTGTCTCAGTATAACTATTTCATGTTCCTCTGACGACACCTGTCATGTGACTGCCCCAGTATAACTATCACCTGTTCCCCTGATGGCACCTGTCATGTGACTGCCTCAGTATAACTATCACATGTTCCCCTGATGGCACCTGTCACGTGACTGCCCCAGTATAACTATCTCCTGTTCCCCTGACGACACCTGTCATGTGACTGTCCCAGTATAACTATTTCATGTTCCCCTGACAACACCTGTCATGTGACTGCCTCAGTATAACTATCTCCTGTTCCCCTGACGGCACCTGTCATGTGACTGTCCCAGTATAACTATCACCTGTTCCCCTGACGACACCTGTCATGTGACTGTCCCAATACAGCTATCACCTGTTCCCCTGACGACACCTGTCATGTGACTACCTCAGTATAACTATCACCTGTTCCCCTGACGACACCTGTCATGTAACTGCCTCAGTATAACTATCACATGTTCCCCTGACAACACCTGTCATGTGACTGTCTCAGTATAACTATTTCATGTTCCTCTGACGACACCTGTCATGTGACTGCCTCAGTATAACTATCTCCTGTTCCCCTGACGACACCTGTCATGTGACTACCTCAGTATAACTATCACCTGTTCCCCTGACGACACCTGTCATGTGACTGCCCCAGTATAACTATCACCTGTTCCCCTGATGGCACCTGTCATGTGACTGCCTCAGTATAACTATCACCTGTTCCCCTGATGGCACCTGTCATGTGACTGCCTCAGTATAACTATCACATGTTCCCCTGACGACACCTGTCATATGACTGCCCCAGTATAACTATCACATGTTCCCCTGACAACACCTGTCATGTGACTGCCTCAGTATAACTATTTCATGTTCCTCTGACGACACCTGTCATGTGACTGCCCCAGTATAACTATCACATGTTCCCCTGACAACACCTGTCATGTGACTGTCTCAGTATAACTATTTCATGTTCCTCTGACGACACCTGTCATGTGACTGCCTCAGTATAACTATCTCCTGTTCCCCTGATGGCACCTGTCATGTGACTGTCCCAGTATAACTATCACCTGTTCCCCTGACGACACCTGTCATGTGACTGTCCCAATACAGCTATCACCTGTTCCCCTGACGACACCTGTCATGTGACTACCTCAGTATAACTATCACCTGTTCCCCTGACGACACCTGTCATGTGACTGCCTCAGTATAACTATCACCTGTTTCCCTGACGACACCTGTCATGTGACTGCCCCAGTATAACTATCACATGTTCCCCTGACACCTGTCATGTGACTGCCTCAGTATTACTATCACATGTTCCTCTGACGACACCTGTCATGTGACTGCCCCAGTATAACTATCACATGTTCCCCTGACAACACCTGTCATGTGACTGTCTCAGTATAACTATTTCATGTTCCTCTGACGACACCTGTCATGTGACTGCCCCAGTATAACTATCACCTGTTCCCCTGATGGCACCTGTCATGTGACTGCCTCAGTATAACTATTTCATGTTCCTCTGACGACACCTGTCATGTGACTGCCCCAGTATAACTATCACCTGTTCTCCTGACGACACCTGTCATGTGACTGCCCCTGTATAACTATCACCTGTTCCCCTGATGACACCTGTCATGTGAATGTCCCAATACCACTATCTCCTGTTCCCCTGATGACACCTGTCATGTGAATGTCCCAATACCACTATCTCCTGTTCTCCTGACGACACCTGTCATGTGACTGCCCCTGTATAACTATCACCTGTTCCCCTGATGACACCTGTCATGTGAATGTCCCAATACCACTATCTCCTGTTCCCCTGACGGCACCTGTCATGTGACTGCCCCAGTATAACTATCACCTGTTCCCCTGATGACACCTGTCATGTGACTGCCCCTGTATAACTATCACCTGTTCCGCTAGTCACACCTGTCATGTGACTGCCCCTGTATAACTATCACCTGTTCCGCTAGTCACACCTGTCATGTGACCATACCAGTATCACTTGTTCCCCTGACGACACCTGTCATGTGACCGTGCCAGTATAACTATCACCTTTTCCACTAGCCACACCTGTCATGTGACCACGCCATTATAACTATCACCTGTTCCGCTAGCCACACCTGTTATGTGACCACCCCAATATAAATGCTGATATTAACCTTCCTGGCAGAGCCTGCAACAAGACTTACAATTGAGTGTTCAGCAGGGCCGGTGCTAATGTGTTCGGCGCCCCCATGCAAACTATAAATTTGCGCCCTCCCATACTTTACAGAGGGACGGCACACAAAGAAGAAGGGTGTGTGGTCTCACAAGGATGTGGCGTGGCCACACAATAGTACCCCCATTTCAAATTACTCCACACAGTAGCACAATCTTATTCACATTACACTGCGTGCAGTTGCGCAGATTACACGCATAGTGCCCCCAGTAATAGCGCAGATAACACGCATAGTGCTCCCAGTAGTAATGCTGCTTATACACAGTGCCCCAGTAGTTGTGCTGCTTATACACAGTGCCCCCAGTAGTTGTGCTGCTTATACACAATGCCCCCAGTAGTTGTGCTGCTTATACACAGTGCCCCTAGTAGTTGTGCTGCTTATACACAGTGCCCCAGTAGTTGTGCTGCTTATACACAGTGCCCCAGTAGTTGTGCTGCTTATACACAATGCCCCCAGTAGTTGTGCTGCTTATACACAATGCCCCCAGTAGTTGTGCTGCTTATACACAGTGCCCCCAGTAGTTGTGCTGCTTATACACAGTGCCCCCAGTAGTTGTGCTGCTTATACACATTGCCCCCAGTAGTTGTGCTGCTTATACACAGTGCCCCCAGTAGTTGTGCTGCTTATACACAGTGCCCCCAGTAGTTGTGCTGCTTATACACAGTGCCCCCAGTAGTTGTGCTGCTTATACACAGTGCCCCCAGTAGTTGTGCTGCTTATACACAGTGCCCCCAGTAGTTGTGCTGCTTATACACAATGCCCCCAGTAGTTGTGCTGCTTATACACAGTGCCCCCAGTAGTTGTGCTGCTTATACACAGTGCCCCAGTAGTTGTGCTGCTTATACACAATGCCCCCAGTAGTTGTGCTGCTTATACACAATGCCCCTAGTAGTTGTGCTGCTTATACACAGTGCCCCCAGTAGTTGTGCTGCTTATACACAGTGCCCCCAGTAGTTGTGCTGCTTATACACAGTGCCCCTAGTAGTTGTGCTGCTTATACACAGTGCCCCCAGTAGTTGTGCTGCTTATATAAAATGCTCCCAGTAGTTGTGCTGCTTATACACAGTGCTCCCAGTAGTTGTGCTGCTTATACACAATGCCCCCAGTAGTTGTGCTGCTTATACACAGTGCCCCTAGTAGTTGTGCTGCTTATACACAGTGCCCCCAGTAGTTGTGCTGCTTATATAAAATGCTCCCAGTAGTTGTGCTGCTTATACACAGTGCTCCCAGTAGTTGTGCTGCTTATACACAATGCCCCCAGTAGTTGTGCTGCTTATACACAGTGCCCCTAGTAGTTGTGCTGCTTATACACAGTGCCCCCAGTAGTTGTGCTGCTTATACACAATGCCCCTAGTAGTTGTGCTGCTTATACACAGTGCCCCCAGTAGTTGTGCTGCTTATACACAGTGCCCCCAGTAGTTGTGCTGCTTATACACAGTGCCCCTAGTAGTTGTGCTGCTTATACACAGTGCCCCCAGTAGTTGTGCTGCTTATATAAAATGCTCCCAGTAGTTGTGCTGCTTATACACAGTGCTCCCAGTAGTTGTGCTGCTTATACACAATGCCCCCAGTAGTTGTGCTGCTTATACACAGTGCCCCTAGTAGTTGTGCTGCTTATACACAGTGCCCCCAGTAGTTGTGCTGCTTATATAAAATGCTCCCAGTAGTTGTGCTGCTTATACACAGTGCTCCCAGTAGTTGTGCTGCTTATACACAATGCCCCCAGTAGTTGTGCTGCTTATACACAGTGCCCCTAGTAGTTGTGCTGCTTATACACAGTGCCCCCAGTAGTTGTGCTGCTTATACACAGTGCCCCCAGTAGTTGTGCTGCTTATACACAATGCCCCCAGTAGTTGTGCTGCTTATACACAATGCCCCCAGTAGTTGTGCTGCTTATACACAATGCCCCCAGTAGTTGTGCTGCTTATACACAGTGCCCCTAGTAGTTGTGCTGCTTATACACAGTGCCCCCAGTAGTTGTGCTGCTTATACACAGTGCCCCCAGTAGTTGTGCTGCTTATACACAGTGCCCCCAGTAGTTGTGCTGCTTATACACAATGCCTCCAGTAGTTGTGCTGCTTA
The DNA here is from genome assembly GCF_028390025.1 of Pseudophryne corroboree. Lineage (NCBI taxonomy): Eukaryota > Metazoa > Chordata > Amphibia > Anura > Myobatrachidae > Pseudophryne > Pseudophryne corroboree. The sequence continues at coordinate 844,338,931 of NC_086449.1, forward strand.
TACACAATGCCCCCAGTAGTTGTGCTGCTTATACACAATGCCCCCAGTAGTTGTGCTGCTTATACACAGTGCCCCCAGTAGTTGTGCTGCTTATACACAGTGCCCCCAGTAGTTGTGCTGCTTATACACAGTGCCCCCAGTAGTTGTGCTGCTTATACACAATGCCTCCAGTAGTTGTGCTGCTTATACACAATGCCCCCAGTAGTTGTGCTGCTTATACACAATGCCCCCAGTAGTTGTGCTGCTTATACACAGTGCCCCCAGTAGTTGTGCTGCTTATACACAGTGCCCCCAGTAGTTGTGCTGCTTATACACAGTGCCCCCAGTAGTTGTGCTGCTTATACACAGTGCCCCCAGTAGTTGTGCTGCTTATGCACAGTGCCCCCAGTAGTTGTGCTGCTTATACACAGTGTCCCCAGTAATTGTGCTGCTTATACACAATGGCCCCAGTAGTTGTGCTGCTTATACACAGTGCCCCCAGTAGTTGTGCTGCTTATACACAGTGCCCCCAGTAGTTGTGCTGATTATACACAGCGCCCCCAGTAGTTGTGCTGCTTATACACAGTGCCCCCAGTAGTTGTGCTGCTTATACACAGTGCCCCCAGTAGTTGTGCTGCTTATATACAATGCCCCCAGTAGTTGTGCTGCTTATACACAGTGCCCCCAGTAGTTGTGCTGCTTATACACAGTGCCCCAGTAGTTGTGCTGCTTATAAACAGTGCCCCCAGTAGTTGTGCTGCTTATACACAGTGCCCCCAGTAGAAGCGCAGATTACACGCATAGTGCCCCCAGTAATAGCGCAGATAACACGCATAGTGCTCCCAGTAGTAATGCTGCTTATAAACAGTGCCCCCAGTAGTTGTGCTGCTTATACACAATGCCCCCAGTAGTTGTGCTGCTTATACACAATGCCCCCAGTAGTTGTGTTGCTTATACACAGTGCCCCAAGTAGTTGTGCTGCTTATACACAGTGCCCCCAGTAGTTGTGCTGCTTATACACAGTGCCCCCAGTAGTTGTGCTGCTTATACACAGTACCCCCAGTAGTTGTGCTGCTTATACACAATGCCCCCAGTAGTTGTGCTGCTTATACACAGTGCCCCCAGTAGTTGTGCTGCTTATACACAGTGCCCCTAGTAGTTGTGCTGCTTATACACAGTGCCCCCAGTAGTTGTGCTGCTTATACACAGTGCCCCCAGTAGTTGTGCTGCTTATACACAGTGCCTCCAGTAGTTGTACTGCTTATACACAGTGCCCCCAGTAGTTGTGCTGCTTATACACAATGCCCCCAGTAGTTGTGCTGCTTATACACAGTGCCCCCAGTAGTTGTGCTGCTTATACGCAGTGCCCCCAGTAGTTGTGCTGCTTATACACAGTGCCCCCAGTAGTTGTGCTGCTTATGCACAGTGCCCCCAGTAGTTGTGCTGCTTATACACAGTGCCCCCAGTAATTGTGCTGCTTATACACAATGCCCCCAGTAGTTGTGCTGATTATACACAGTGCCCCCAGTAGTTGTGCTGATTATACACAGTGCCCCCAGTAGTTGTGCTGCTTATACACAGTGCCCCCAGTAGTTGTGCTGCTTATACACAGTGCCCCCAGTAGTTGTGCTGCTTATACACAATGCCCCCAGTAGTTGTGCTGCTTATACACAGTGCCCCCAGTAGTTGTGCTGCTTATACACAGTGCCCCCAGTAGTTGTGCTGCTTATACACAGTGCCCCAGTAGTTGTGCTGCTTATAAACAGTGCCCCCAGTAGTTGTGCTGCTTATACACATTGCCCCAGTAGTTGTGTTGCTTATACACAATGCCCCCAGTAGTTGTGCTGCTTATGCACAGTGCCCCCAGTAGTTGTGCTGCTTATACACAGTGTCCCCAGTAATTGTGCTGCTTATACACAATGCCCCCAGTAGTTGTGCTGATTATACACAGTGCCCCCAGTAGTTGTGCTGCTTATACACAGTGCCCCCAGTAGTTGTGCTGATTATACACAGTGCCCCCAGTAGTTGTGCTGCTTATACACAGTGCCCCCAGTAGTTGTGCTGCTTATACACAGTGCCCCCAGTAGTTGTGCTGCTTATATACAATGCCCCCAGTAGTTGTGCTGCTTATACACAGTGCCCCCAGTAGTTGTGCTGCTTATACACAGTGCCCCAGTAGTTGTGCTGCTTATAAACAGTGCCCCCAGTAGTTGTGCTGCTTATACACAGTGCCCCCAGTAGAAGCGCAGATTACACGCATAGTGCCCCCAGTAATAGCGCAGATAACACGCATAGTGCTCCCAGTAGTAATGCTGCTTATAAACAGTGCCCCCAGTAGTTGTGCTGCTTATACACAATGCCCCCAGTAGTTGTGCTGCTTATACACAATGCCCCCAGTAGTTGTGTTGCTTATACACAGTGCCCCCAGTAGTTGTGCTGCTTATACACAGTGCCCCCAGTATTTGTGCTGCTTATACACAGTGCCCCCAGTATTTGTGCTGCTTATACACAGTGCCCCCAGTAGTTGTGCTGCTTATACACAGTACCCCCAGTAGTTGTGCTGCTTATACACAGTGCCCCCAGTAGTTGTGCTGCTTATACACAGTGCCCCTAGTAGTTGTGCTGCTTATACACAGTGCCCCCAGTAGTTGTGCTGCTTATACACAGTGCCCCCAGTAGTTGTGCTGCTTATACACAGTGCCTCCAGTAGTTGTACTGCTTATACACAGTGCCCCCAGTAGTTGTGCTGCTTATACACAATGCCCCCAGTGGTTGTGCTGCTTATACACAGTGCCCCCAGTAGTTGTGCTGCTTATACACAGTGCCCCCAGTAGTTGTGCTGCTTATACACAGTGCCCCCAGTAGTTGTGCTGCTTATACACAGTGCCCCCAGTAGTTGTGCTGCTTATGCACAGTGCCCCCAGTAGTTGTGCTGCTTATACACAGTGTCCCCAGTAATTGTGCTGCTTATACACAATGCCCCCAGTAGTTGTGCTGATTATACACAGTGCCCCCAGTAGTTGTGCTGCTTATACACAGTGCCCCCAGTAGTTGTGCTGATTATACACAGTGCCCCCAGTAGTTGTGCTGCTTATACACAGTGCCCCCAGTAGTTGTGCTGCTTATACACAGTGCCCCCAGTAGTTGTGCTGCTTATACACAATGCCCCCAGTAGTTGTGCTGCTTATACACAGGGCCCCCAGTAGTTGTGCTGCTTATACACAGTGCCCCCAGTAGTTGTGCTGCTTATACACAGTGCCCCAGTAGTTGTGCTGCTTATAAACAGTGCCCCCAGTAGTTGTGCTGCTTATACACAGTGCCCCCAGTAGAAGCGCAGATTACACGCATAGTGCCCCCAGTAATAGCGCAGATAACACGCATAGTGCTCCCAGTAGTAATGCTGCTTATAAACAGTGCCCCAAGTAGTTGTGCTGCTTATACACAATGCCCCCAGTAGTTGTGCTGCTTATACACAGTGCCCCCAGTAGTTGTGCTGCTTATACACAATGCCTCCAGTAGTTGTGCTGCTTATACACAATGCCCCCAGTAGTTGTGCTGCTTATACACAGTGCCCCCAGTAGTTGTACTGCTTATACACAATGCCCCAGTAGTTGTGCTGCTTATACACAGTGCCCCCAGTAGTTGTGCTGCTTATACACAGTGCCCCCAGTAGTTGTGCTGCTTATACACAGTGCCCCCAGTAGTTGTGCTGCTTATACACAGTGCCCCCAGTAGTTGTGCTGCTTATACACAGTGCCCCCAGTAGTTGTGCTGCTTATACACAGTGCCCTCAGTAGTTGTGCTGCTTATACACAGTGCCCCCAGTAGTTGTGCTGCTTATACACAGTGCCCCCAGTAGTTGTGCTGCTTATACACAGTGCCCTTAGTAGTTGTGTTGCTTATACACAGTGCCCCCAGTAGTTGTGCTGCTTATACACAGTGCCCTCAGTAGTTGTGCTGCTTATACACAGTGCCCCCAGTAGTTGTGCTGCTTATACACAGTGCCCCCAGTAGTTGTGCTGCTTATACACAGTGCCCCCAGTAGTTGTGCTGCTTATACACAGTGCCCCCAGTAGTTGTGCTGCTTATACACAGTGCCCCCAGTAGTTGTGCTGCTTATACACAGTGCCCCCAGTAGTTGTGCTGCTTATGCACAGTGCCCCCAGTAGTTGTGCTGCTTATACACAGTGTCCCCAGTAATTGTGCTGCTTATACACAATGCCCCCAGTAGTTGTGCTGATTATACACAGTGCCCCCAGTAGTTGTGCTGATTATACACAGTGCCCCCAGTAGTTGTGCTGCTTATACACAGTGCCCCCACTAGTTGTGCTGCTTATACACAGTGCCCCCAGTAGTTGTGCTGCTTATACACAATGCCCCCAGTAGTTGTGCTGCTTATACACAGTGCCCCCCGTAGTTGTGCTGCTTATACACAGTGCCCCCAGTAGTTGTGCTGCTTATAAACAGTGCCCCCAGTAGTTGTGCTGCTTATACACATTGCCCCAGTAGTTGTGTTGCTTATACACAATGCCCCCAGTAGTTGTGCTGCTTATGCACAGTGCCCCCAGTAGTTGTGCTGCTTATGCACAGTGTCCCCAGTAATTGTGCTGCTTATACACAATGCCCCCAGTAGTTGTGCTGATTATACACAGTGCCCCCAGTAGTTGTGCTGCTTATACACAGTGCCCCCAGTAGTTGTGCTGATTATACACAGTGCCCCCAGTAGTTGTGCTGCTTATACACAGTGCCCCCAGTAGTTGTGCTGCTTATACACAGTGCCCCCAGTAGTTGTGCTGCTTATATACAATGCCCCCAGTAGTTGTGCTGCTTATACACAGTGCCCCCAGTAGTTGTGCTGCTTATACACAGTGCCCCAGTAGTTGTGCTGCTTATAAACAGTGCCCCCAGTAGTTGTGCTGCTTATACACAGTGCCCCCAGTAGAAGCGCAGATTACACGCATAGTGCCCCCAGTAATAGCGCAGATAACACGCATAGTGCTCCCAGTAGTAATGCTGCTTATAAACAGTGCCCCCAGTAGTTGTGCTGCTTATACACAATGCCCCCAGTAGTTGTGCTGCTTATACACAATGCCCCCAGTAGTTGTGTTGCTTATACACAGTGCCCCCAGTAGTTGTGCTGCTTATACACAGTGCCCCCAGTATTTGTGCTGCTTATACACAGTGCCCCCAGTATTTGTGCTGCTTATACACAGTGCCCCCAGTAGTTGTGCTGCTTATACACAGTACCCCCAGTAGTTGTGCTGCTTATACACAGTGCCCCCAGTAGTTGTGCTGCTTATACACAGTGCCCCTAGTAGTTGTGCTGCTTATACACAGTGCCCCCAGTAGTTGTGCTGCTTATACACAGTGCCCCCAGTAGTTGTGCTGCTTATACACAGTGCCTCCAGTAGTTGTACTGCTTATACACAGTGCCCCCAGTAGTTGTGCTGCTTATACACAATGCCCCCAGTGGTTGTGCTGCTTATACACAGTGCCCCCAGTAGTTGTGCTGCTTATACACAGTGCCCCCAGTAGTTGTGCTGCTTATACACAGTGCCCCCAGTAGTTGTGCTGCTTATGCACAGTGCCCCCAGTAGTTGTGCTGCTTATACACAGTGTCCCCAGTAATTGTGCTGCTTATACACAATGCCCCCAGTAGTTGTGCTGATTATACACAGTGCCCCCAGTAGTTGTGCTGCTTATACACAGTGCCCCCAGTAGTTGTGCTGATTATACACAGTGCCCCCAGTAGTTGTGCTGCTTATACACAGTGCCCCCAGTAGTTGTGCTGCTTATACACAGTGCCCCCAGTAGTTGTGCTGCTTATACACAATGCCCCCAGTAGTTGTGCTGCTTATACACAGTGCCCCCAGTAGTTGTGCTGCTTATACACAGTGCCCCCAGTAGTTGTGCTGCTTATACACAGTGCCCCAGTAGTTGTGCTGCTTATAAACAGTGCCCCCAGTAGTTGTGCTGCTTATACACAGTGCCCCCAGTAGAAGCGCAGATTACACGCATAGTGCCCCCAGTAATAGCGCAGATAACACGCATAGTGCTCCCAGTAGTAATGCTGCTTATAAACAGTGCCCCAAGTAGTTGTGCTGCTTATACACAATGCCCCCAGTAGTTGTGCTGCTTATACACAGTGCCCCCAGTAGTTGTGCTGCTTATACACAATGCCTCCAGTAGTTGTGCTGCTTATACACAATGCCCCCAGTAGTTGTGCTGCTTATACACAGTGCCCCCAGTAGTTGTACTGCTTATACACAATGCCCCAGTAGTTGTGCTGCTTATACACAGTGCCCCCAGTAGTTGTGCTGCTTATACACAGTGCCCCCAGTAGTTGTGCTGCTTATACACAGTGCCCCCAGTAGTTGTGCTGCTTATACACAGTGCCCCCAGTAGTTGTGCTGCTTATACACAGTGCCCTCAGTAGTTGTGCTGCTTATACACAGTGCCCCCAGTAGTTGTGCTGCTTATACACAGTGCCCCCAGTAGTTGTGCTGCTTATACACAGTGCCCTTAGTAGTTGTGTTGCTTATACACAGTGCCCCCAGTAGTTGTGCTGCTTATACACAGTGCCCTCAGTAGTTGTGCTGCTTATACACAGTGCCCTCAGTAGTTGTGCTGCTTATACACAGTGCCCCCAGTAGTTGTGCTGCTTATACACAGTGCCCCCAGTAGTTGTGCTGCTTATACACAGTGCCCCCAGTAGTTGTGCTGCTTATACACAGTGCCCCCAGTAGTTGTGCTGCTTCTACGCATTGCCCCCAGTAGTTGTGCTGCTTATACACAGTGCCCCAGTAGTTGTGCTGCTTATAAACAGTGCCCCCAGTAGTTGTGCTGCTTATACACAGTGCCCCCAGTAGAAGCGCAGATTACACGCATAGTGCCCCCAGTAATAGCGCAGATAACACGCATAGTGCTCCCAGTAGTAACGCTGCTTATACACAGTGCCCCCAGTAGTTGTGCTGCTTATACACAATGCCCCCAGTAGTTGTGCTGCTTATACACAGTGCCCCCAGTAGTTGTGCTGCTTATACACAACGCCCCCAATAGTTGTGCTGCTTATACACAATGCCCCCAGTAGTTGTGCTGCTTATACACAGTGGCCCCGGTAGTTGTGCTGCTTATACACAGTGCCCCCGGTAGTTGTGCTGCTTATACACAGTGCCCCCAGTAGTTGTGCTGCTTATATACAGTGCCCCCAGTAGTTGTGCTGCTTATACACAGTGCCCCCAATAGTTGTGCTGCTTATACACAGTGCCCCCAGTAGTTGTGCTGCTTATACACAGTGCCCCCAGTAGTTGTGCTGCTTATACACAGTGCCCCCAGTAGTTGTGCTGCTTATACACAGTGCCCCCAGTAGGTGTGCTGCTTATACACAGTGCCCCCAGTAGTTGTGCTGCTTATACACAGTGCCCCCAGTAGTTGTGCTGCTTATACACAGTCCCCGCAGTAGTTGTGCTGCTTATACACAATGCCCCCAGTAGTTGTGCTGCTTATACACAGTGCCCCCAGTAGTTGTGCTGCTTATACACAGTGCCCCCAGTAGTTGTGCTGCTTATACACAGTGCCCCCAGTAGTTGTGCTGCTTATACACAGTGCCCCCAGTAGTTGTGCTGCTTATGCACAGTGCCCCCAGTAGTTGTGCTGCTTATACACAGTGTCCCCAGTAGTTGTGCTGCTTATACACAGTGCCCCCAGTAGTTGTGCTGCTTATATACCTTGCCCCCAGTAGTAACGCTGCTTATACACAGTGCCCCCAGTAGTTGTGCTGCTTATATACCTTGCCCCCAGTAGTTGTGCTGCTTATATACCTTGCCCCCAGTAGTTGTGCTGCTTATACACAGTGCCCCCAGTAGTAAAGCTGATTATACACAGTGCCCCCAGTAGTTGTGCTGCTTATATACCTTGCCCCCAGTAGTTGTGCTGCTTACACACAGTGCCCCCAGTAGTTGTGCTGCTTACACACAATGCCCCCAGTAGTTGTGCTGCTTATACACAGTACCCCCAGTAGTTGTGCTGCTTATACACAGGGCCCCCAGTAGTTATGCCAGTGGCGGAACTATCGAGCGGTGGGCCCAGGTGCAACAAAATTCTTTGAACCCCCCTCATACCGTCCAAGTTCACCCCCTCACCCCTAGAGAAAATCTGGTGAGGGAGACCTGCTCAGGCCAGAGAAATGGATACCTAGCAACAGCGCTGTAACTGGACATCTTAGCGCTGTGTGCAAGAAGCGGCATCGGAGCCCCACCCCTGCATGGAAAACAGGGGCAGTGCGCGGCGTAGGCGCGCGCAAAAAATTTAGGGGCATGGCTTCATGGGGAAGGGGTGTGGCCACAAAATAATACCAATTCATATAACGGTGCACAGTAGTCTCCATTATTCAAATTACGCCGCACAGTAGCACCACTACACCAGGTAGAGCCCCTTTTACACCTTACGACGGACAACAACCACCTTTTACACATTACTGCAGTCAGCGTCCCTTTTTACACATTAGAGCGCCTCTGCATCCTGGTGCCTACCTGCACTGTATCCCTTTGCTGAGCGGGTAGCGCCGGGCCTGGGGTTCAGAATTCCAAAACACTGAACATTTGCGGAATCTGGGCGTTTTCCTGGATTGGGGTGTGACACTTGTACATCAGATATCAGCCACAATCATATCCTCATTCTTTCATCTATGGAACATACCTAGAATCAATCATTTAATTCCCTCTGAAGATCTGCCAAACGTCATCAATGCATTTATATCATCATCACGCCTAGACTACTGCAATACCCTCTACCTGGGGCTTCCAGCAAAAGAATGACACCACTTACAGCTGATACAAAACACATCTGCCAGACTATTAACCAGGCCCGTTCTAGCCACATAACACCCATTCTCTACTCCCTCCACCGGTAAGATGGCGAGTCATCTTCTAGATCGGCTTACTGACTATCACAGCCCTACATGACCAGGGCCCGAGCTGCCTGACGCAGCTTCTGATTCCTGTGCCAGCAAAAAAAAGGGACCCCCCCATTGTTATTGGGAGAGTGAAATGATCACGGCCCGAAATATGGGGCATGGTCTGGCAGAAAATGGGTGTGGTCTAACTTAAATGGGCGTGTCCTTGCAGGAAAATACTACCTTACACTATATTATGCCCCACACAGCAATGCCCCCTAGCACTAAACCTAGTTCCATCTCTGACTCTGCACCCCTTTTCCAGCACCATCATACGTCACCCACAGCAGTCTTCATTTTGGTGCTCCTACCCCCTATATTTTAAATAGGAACAGTGCGCACATTTGGCACACAGCTCAAAAAGGGGCGTTTTCTTGCTGGGAAGGGGCATGGCCACACAATAGTAACCCCAATTCAAATTACGCCACACAGTACTGCAACTTTATTCACATTTTATCTTGCAATAGTGTCCATAATTCATATTACATCCCACAGTAGTATCACTTTACCTTATAAACGTTACTCCTCACAGTAGAGCCCCTTATTCACATTACATCACACTGAATTGCTCCTTATTCACATTACACCACACCCTATTGCTCTTTATTCATATTAGATGACACAGTAGTGCCCTTTCTATACGCAATGCCACATAGTAGAGCACCTTATACACATAATGCCACACATTAGTAAGGTATTTATACACATAATGCCACACATTAGTAAGGTATTTATACACATAATACCACACAGTAATGCCCCTTACACATATTACACACATTATTAATGTCCTTATAAATATAATGCGTCTAACACATTATGCCAACATTTATTAATGCCCTTATACATATAATGTCCCTTACACATACACCGCACATTATCAATGCCCTTATACAGATAATGACACACATAGTGCCCCTTAATCATATGCCACACATTAATAAAGCGTTTATAAACATGACACACATAATGTCCCTTACACATATGCAGAACACTACTGCACAACCAACCCACCTGCACACAGCACTCACATGACCGTTATCACAGTAACCTCTGCCTCTGCTTGGATACAGATGTGTCCTCATACATCTTGTCTCATTATTACATGCAGCAAGAGATGCTTGGCGTGAGTCAGCTGGCAGATCTGCTAACGTCGGGCGCCTTTTTTTTGTGTGAAAATGCATCTTATTTGCTTTGCTATGTGGCTAGGATGCATAAGCAGCTTCTGCTGATTAAAGTGATATGGGGCATGCCTATATTCTGTGGCTGTATCTTCATATGAAATGCTACGTTACAGTGATTTCTGGGAATACACTGTAACGTAGCATTTCCTATGCAGATACAGGTGCAGTCACACACAGAATATAGGCATGCTGCATATCATTTTACTCAGCAGAAGCTGCTTGTGCATACCAAGTGCCCTAGGCATTTGCCTAGTTTGCCTATGCCTAGGTCCGGCTCTGTGCGTATACTTACCTAGATTGGCAAATGCAATGGCAGGTTCACCGACATGTGGTTCAGGTGTGTACCCAGATTTAGCAGCTTTCAGCTTCGGCTCCATGGAACTTCCTGTCTCACACAGTTTGAGAAGCCTTTATACCTGTGTACTCACACATTTCACTAATGTCCTTTTACTTCCTAAAAAATCCAGCTTAGTTCTCTCTGTGCAAATGTGATGCACTTTCCTGTTCAATCCAATTAGGGCCCTCATTCCGAGTTGATTGCTAGCTGCCATTGTTCGCTGCGTAGTGATCATTTAAAAAAAATGGCAAAACTACGCATTCGTATTAGAGATGAGCGGGTTCGGTTTCTCTGAATCCGAACCCGCACGAACTTCATGTTTTTTTTCACGGGTCCGAGCGACTCGGATCTTCCCGCCTTGCTCGGTTAACCCGAGCGCGCCCGAACGTCATCATGACGCTGTCGGATTCTCGCGAGACTCGGATTCTATATAAGGAGCCGCGCGTCGCCGCCATTTTCACACGTGCATTGAGATTGATAGGGAGAGGACGTGGCTGGCGTCCTCTCCATTTAGATTAGGAGAGAGAGAGAGAGATTGACCTGAGGCTGATACTGTAGAAGAGAGTGCAGAGTTTAGTGACTGACCACAGTGACCACCAGCAGTGCAGTTGTTTTATTTAATATATCCGTTCTCTGCCTGAAAAAAACGGTACACACAGTGACTCAGTCACATACCATATCTGTGTGCACTGCTCAGCCCAGTGTGCTGCATGCCTGCATCATCTATGTATATATTATATATCTGACTGTGCTCAGCTCACACAGCTTATAATTGAGGGGGAGACTGGGGAGCACTGCAGTCAGTGCCAGTTATAGGTTATAGCAGGAGCCAGGAGTACAAGACAGTCACATACCATATCTGTGTGCACTGCTCAGCCCAGTGTGCTGCATCATCTATGTATATATTATATATCTGACTGTGCTCAGCTCACACAGCTTATAATTGTGGGGGAGACTGGGGAGCACTGCAGTGCCAGTTATAGGTTATAGCAGGAGCCAGGAGTACATATTATATTAAAATTAAACAGTGCACACTTTTGCTGCAGGAGTGCCACTGCCAGTGTGACTGACCAGTGACCTGACCACACTGACCACCAGTATAGTTAGTAGTATACTATATTGTGATTGCCTGAAAAAGTTAAACACTCATCGTGTGACTTCACTTGTGTGGTGTTTTTTTTTTTATTCTATAAAAAACTCATTCTGCTGACAGACAGTGTCCAGCAGGTCCGTCATTATATAATATATATACCTGTCCGGCTGCAGTAGTGATATATATATATTTTTTATATCATTATTTATCATCCAGTCGCAGCAGACACAGTACGGTAGTTCACGGCTGTAGCTACCTCTGTGTCGGCACTCGGCAGTCCATCCATAATTGTATACCACCTACCCGTGGTTTTTTTTTCTTTCTTCTTTATACATACATACTACTACATCTCTTTATCAACCAGTCTATATTAGCAGCAGACACAGTACAGTACGGTAGTTCACGGCTGTGGCTACCTCTGTGTCGGCACTCGGCAGTCCGTCCATAATTGTATACCACCTAACCGTGGTTTTTTTTTCTTTCTTCTTTATACATACATACTACGACATCTCTTTATCAACCAGTCTATATTAGCAGCAGACACAGTACAGTACGGTAGTTCACGGCTGTGGCTACCTCTGTGTCGGCACTCGGCAGTCCGTCCATAATTGTAAACCACCTAACCGTGGTTTTTTTTTCTTTCTTCTTCATACATACATACTACGACATCTCTTTATCAACCAGTCTATATTAGCAGCAGACACAGTACAGTACGGTAGTTCACGGCTGTGGCTACCTCTGTGTCGGCACTCGGCAGTCCGTCCATAATTGTATACCACCTAACCGTGGTTTTTTTTTCTTTCTTCTTTATACATACATACTACGACATCTCTTTATCAACCAGTCTATATTAGCAGCAGACACAGTACAGTACGGTAGTTCACGGCTGTGGCTACCTCTGTGTCGGCACTCGGCAGTCCGTCCATAATTGTATACCACCTAACCGTGGTTTTTTTTTCATTCTTCTTCATACATACATACTACGACATCTCTTTATCAACCAGTCTATATTAGCAGCAGACACAGTACAGTACGGTAGTTCACGGCTGTGGCTACCTCTGTGTCGGCACTCGGCAGTCCGTCCATAATTGTATACCACCTACCCGTGGTTTTTTTTTCTTTCTTCTTTATACATACATACTACTACATCTCTTTATCAACCAGTCTATATTAGCAGCAGACACAGTACAGTACGGTAGTTCACGGCTGTGGCTACCTCTGTGTCGGCACTCGGCAGTCCGTCCATAATTGTATACCACCTACCCGTGGTTTTTTTTTCTTTCTTCTTCATACATACATACATACTACGACATCTCTTTATCAACCAGTCTATATTAGCAGCAGACACAGTACAGTACGGTAGTTCACGGCTGTGGCTACCTCTGTGTCGGCACTCGGCAGTCCGTCCATAATTGTATACCACCTAACCGTGGTTTTTTTTTCTTTCTTCTTCATACATACATACTACGACATCTCTTTGTCAACCAGTCTATATTAGCAGCAGACACAGTACAGTACGGTAGTTCACGGCTGTGGCTACCTCTGTGTCGGCACTCGGCAGTCCGTCCATAATTGTATACCACCTAACCGTGGTTTTTTTTTCTTTCTTCTTCATACATACATACTACGACATCTCTTTATCAACCAGTCTATATTAGCCGCAGACACAGTACGGTAGTTCACGGCTGTAGCTACCTCTGTGTCGGCACTCGGCAGTCCGTCCATAATTGTATACTAGTATCCATCCATCTCCATTGTTTACCTGAGGTGCCTTTTAGTTGTGCCTATTAAAATATGGAGAACAAAAATGTTGAGGTTCCAAAATTAGGGAAAGATCAAGATCCACTTCCACCTCGTGCTGAAGCTGCTGCCACTAGTCATGGCCGAGACGATGAAATGCCAGCAACGTCGTCTGCCAAGGCCGATGCCCAATGTCATAGTACAGAGCATGTCAAATCCAAAACACCAAATATCAGTAAAAAAAGGACTCCAAAACCTAAAATAAAATTGTCGGAGGAGAAGCGTAAACTTGCCAATATGCCATTTACCACACGGAGTGGCAAGGAACGGCTGAGGCCCTGGCCTATGTTCATGGCTAGTGGTTCAGCTTCACATGAGGATGGAGGCACTCAGCCTCTCGCTAGAAAAATGAAAAGACTCAAGCTGGCAAAAGCAGTAGCACCGCAAAGAACTGTGCGTTCTTCGAAATCCCAAATCCACAAGGAGAGTCCAATTGTGTCGGTTGCGATGCCTGACCTTCCCAACACTGGACGTGAAGAGCATGCGCCTTCCACCATTTGCACGCCCCCTGCAAGTGCTGGAAGGAGCACCCGCAGTCCAGTTCCTGATAGTCAGATTGAAGATGTCAGTGTTGAAGTACACCAGGATGAGGAGGATATGGGTGTTGCTGGCGCTGGGGAGGAAATTGACCAGGAGGATTCTGATGGTGAGGTGGTTTGTTTAAGTCAGGCACCCGGGGAGACACCTGTTGTCCGTGGGAGGAATATGGCCGTTGACATGCCTGGTGAAAATACCAAAAAAATCAGCTCTTCGGTGTGGAACTATTTCAACAGAAATGCGGACAACAGGTGTCAAGCCGTGTGTTCCCTTTGTCAAGCTGTAATAAGTAGGGGTAAGGACGTTAACCACCTCGGAACATCCTCCCTTATACGTCACCTGCAGCGCATTCATAATAAGTCAGTGACAAGTTCAAAAACTTTGGGTGACAGCGGAAGCAGTCCACTGACCAGTAAATCCCTTCCTCTTGTAACCAAGCTCACGCAAACCACCCCACCAACTCCCTCAGTGTCAATTTCCTCCTTCCCCAGGAATGCCAATAGTCCTGCAGGCAATGTCACTGGCAATTCTGACGAGTCCTCTCCTGCCTGGGATTCCTCCGATGCATCCTTGCGTGTAACGCCTACTGCTGCTGGCGCTGCTGTTGTTGCTGCTGGGAGTCGATGGTCATCCCAGAGGGGAAGTCGTAAGCCCACTTGTACTACTTCCAGTAAGCAATTGACTGTTCAACAGTCCTTTGCGAGGAAGATGAAATATCACAGCAGTCATCCTGCTGCAAAGCGGATAACTGAGGCCTTGACAACTATGTTGGTGTTAGACGTGCGTCCGGTATCCGCCGTTAGTTCACAGGGAACTAGACAATTTATTGAGGCAGTGTGCCCCCGTTACCAAATACCATCTAGGTTCCACTTCTCTAGGCAGGCGATACCGAGAATGTACACGGACGTCAGAAAAAAACTCACCAGTGTCCTAAAAAATGCAGTTGTACCCAATGTCCACTTAACCACGGACATGTGGACAAGTGGAGCAGGGCAGGGTCAGGACTATATGACTGTGACAGCCCACTGGGTAGATGTATGGACTCCCGCCGCAAGAACAGCAGCGGCGGCACCAGTAGCAGCATCTCGCAAACGCCAACTCTTTCCTAGGCAGGCTACGCTTTGTATCACCGGTTTCCAGAATACGCACACAGCTGAAAACCTCTTACGGCAACTGAGGAAGATCATCGCGGAATGGCTTACCCCAATTGGACTCTCCTGTGGATTTGTGGCATCGGACAACGCCAGCAATATTGTGTGTGCATTAAATATGGGCAAATTCCAGCACGTCCCATGTTTTGCACATACCTTGAATTTGGTGGTGCAGAATTATTTAAAAAACGACAGGGGCGTGCAAGAGATGCTGTCGGTGGCCAGAAAAATTGCGGGACACTTTCGGCGTACAGGCACCACGTACAGAAGACTGGAGCACCACCAAAAACTACTGAACCTGCCCTGCCATCATCTGAAGCAAGAAGTGGTAACGAGGTGGAATTCAACCCTCTATATGCTTCAGAGGTTGGAGGAGCAGCAAAAGGCCATTCAAGCCTATACAATTGAGCACGATATAGGAGGTGGAATGCACCTGTCTCAAGCGCAGTGGAGAATGATTTCAACGTTGTGCAAGGTTCTGATGCCCTTTGAACTTGCCACACGTGAAGTCAGTTCAGACACTGCCAGCCTGAGTCAGGTCATTCCCCTCATCAGGCTTTTGCAGAAGAAGCTGGAGACATTGAAGGAGGAGCTAACACGGAGCGATTCCGCTAGGCATGTGGGACTTGTGGATGGAGCCCTTAATTCGCTTAACAAGGATTCACGGGTGGTCAATCTGTTGAAATCAGAGCACTACATTTTGGCCACCGTGCTCGATCCTAGATTTAAAGCCTACCTTGGATCTCTCTTTCCGGCAGACACAAGTCTGCTGGGGTTGAAAGACCTGCTGGTGAGAAAATTGTCAAGTCAAGCGGAACGCGACCTGTCAACATCTCCTCCTTCACATTCTCCCGCAACTGGGGGTGCGAGGAAAAGGCTCAGAATTCCGAGCCCACCCGCTGGCGGTGATGCAGGGCAGTCTGGAGCGACTGCTGATGCTGACATCTGGTCCGGACTGAAGGACCTGACAACGATTACGGACATGTCGTCTACTGTCACTGCATATGATTCTCTCACCATTGAAAGAATGGTGGAGGATTATATGAGTGACCGCATCCAAGTAGGCACGTCACACAGTCCATACTTATACTGGCAGGAAAAAGAGGCAATTTGGAGGCCATTGCACAAACTGGCTTTATTCTACCTAAGTTGCCCTCCCACAAGTGTGTACTCCGAAAGAGTGTTTAGTGCCGCCGCTCACCTTGTCAGCAATCGGCGTACGAGGTTACATCCAGAAAATGTGGAGAAGATGATGTTCATTAAAATGAATTATAATCAATTCCTCCGCGGAGACATTGACCAGCAGCAATTGCCTCCACAAAGTACACAGGGAGCTGAGATGGTGGATTCCAGTGGGGACGAATTGATAATCTGTGAGGAGGGGGATGTACACGGTGATATATCGGAGGGTGATGATGAGGTGGACATCTTGCCTCTGTAGAGCCAGTTTGTGCAAGGAGAGATTAATTGCTTCTTTTTTGGGGGGGGTCCAAACCAACCCGTCATATCAGTCACAGTCGTGTGGCAGACCCTGTCACTGAAATGATGGGTTGGTTAAAGTGTGCATGTCCTGTTTTGTTTATACAACATAAGGGTGGGTGGGAGGGCCCAAGGACAATTCCATCTTGCACCTCTTTTTTCTTTTATTTTTCTTTGCGTCATGTGCTGTTTGGGGAGGGTTTTTTGGAAGGGACATCCTGCGTGACACTGCAGTGCCACTCCTAAATGGGCCCGGTGTTTGTGTCGGCCACTAGGGTCGCTTATCTTACTCACACAGTCAGCTACCTCATTGCGCCTCTTTTTTTCTTTGCGTCATGTGCTGATTGGGGAGGGTTTTTTGGAAGGGACATCCTGCGTGACACTGCAGTGCCACTCCTAGATGGGCCCGGTGTTTGTGTCGGCCACTAGGGTCGCTTATCTTACTCACACAGCTACCTCATTGCGCCTCTTTTTTTCTTTGCGTCATGTGCTGTTTGGGGAGGGTTTTTTGGAAGGGCCATCCTGCGTGACACTGCAGTGCCACTCCTAGATGGGCCCGGTGTTTGTGTCGGCCACTAGGGTCGCTTATCTTACTCACACAGTCAGCTACCTCATTGCGCCTCTTTTTTTCTTTGCGTCATGTGCTGTTTGGGGAGTGTTTTTTGGAAGGGCCATCCTGCGTGACACTGCAGTGCCACTCCTAGATGGGCCCGGTGTTTGTGTCGGCCACTAGGGTCGCTTATCTTACTCACACAGTCAGCTACCTCATTGCGCCTCTTTTTTTCTTTGCGTCATGTGCTGTTTGGGGAGTGTTTTTTGGAAGGGCCATCCTGCGTGACACTGCAGTGCCACTCCTAGATGGGCCCGGTGTTTGTGTCGGCCACTAGGGTCGCTTATCTTACTCACACAGTCAGCTACCTCATTGCGCCTCTTTTTTTCTTTGCGTCATGTGCTGTTTGGGGAGTGTTTTTTGGAAGGGCCATCCTGCGTGACACTGCAGTGCCACTCCTAGATGGGCCCGGTGTTTGTGTCGGCCACTAGGGTCGCTTATCTTACTCACACAGCTACCTCATTGCGCCTCTTTTTTTCTTTGCGTCATGTGCTGTTTGGGGAGTGTTTTTTGGAAGGGCCATCCTGCGTGACACTGCAGTGCCACTCCTAGATGGGCCCGGTGTTTGTGTCGGCCACTAGGGTCGCTTATCTTACTCACACAGCTACCTCATTGCGCCTCTTTTTTTCTTTGCGTCATGTGCTGTTTGGGGAGGGTTTTTTGGAAGGGACATCCTGCGTGACACTGCAGTGCCACTCCTAGATGGGCCCGGTGTTTGTGTCGGCCACTAGTGTCGCTTAGCTTAGTCATCCAGCGACCTTGGTGCAAATTTTAGGACTAAAAATAATATTGTGAGGTGTGAGGTGTTCAGAATAGACTGAAAATGAGTGGAAATTATGGTTTTTGAGGTTAATAATACTTTGGGATCAAAATGACCCCCAAATTCTATGATTTAAGCTGTTTTTTAGGGTTTTTTGAAAAAAACACCCGAATCCAAAACACACCCGAATCCGACAAAAAAAATTCGGTGAGGTTTTGCCAAAACGCGGTCGAACCCAAAACACGGCCGCGGAACCGAACCCAAAACCAAAACACAAAACCCGAAAAATTTCAGGCGCTCATCTCTAATGTGTATGGGCCGCAATGCGCACGCACAGTGTTCTGGTATAAAGAGCATCGTTGTTTTGCACTGCTTCTAGCGACCATTCCAATCGCACAGCCGATCGCAAGGAGATTGACAGGAAGAGGGCGTTTGTAGGTGTCAACTGACCATTTTCTGGGAGTGTTTGGAAAAACGCAGGCGTGTCCATGCGTTTGCTGGGCGGGTTTCTGATGTCAATTCCGGGACCTTCGTCACAGCAATCATCGCACAGAATAAGTAACTACAGGGCTGGTCTGGTTTTGCACAAAATGTTTTTAGACCGCTCGGCTGCACAGGCGTTCGCACTCTTGCAAAGCGAAAATACACCCCCCCGTGGGCGGCGACTATGTGTTTGCACAGCTGCTAAAAGTAGATAGCGAGCGTTCAACTCGGAATGAGGGCCTAGGTGCGAGTTGCCGTTTTCTCTGCAAATTCACATTTTGCAATTCAATTAGCAACTCATACTAAACCAGGCAGAGTAACGCGCATTTTTTCCGTTCACACCTCCGTGAGGGCGAGAGACGGTAGTGAAAAGGTTTATTTTAAGGTAAAAATGTCTGGACAACTTGGACAACGCCCTAATAATTAATTAGCCAATTGGAAGTTTCCAATTAGCTTAATTAGTAAAATAATTACATACACATTTTTGTGGTTTAATAAAAATTGTTTCAAATTACTCTAAAATCAACTATTTTATTGCTTTCTGCAGCCCAAATGTAATTATTCTTTTTTTTAAATAATTGTTTTTCTTAAAGTAACCTCAAAGTACCTCAAAGGAATCTTGTTTCCCACCGTGTTTGCATTTTTCTTTTTCGTATAGAAGTAAATGAAAAAAATATAATTTTTTTTCAAATGCACAAATCAGCCTCAAATCCGCCATTAATACTCTTTATATACCTCCAGTACTTTCGTTATGCCCAGTAACAGCCTTCTGTATGATTCTGTAAAATAAATGGTCATTTTCTGGGGGATCCAGGAAGGTCACCCCGCTTTTCCATTCACTTCTCTCATATCGCATATGGCTGACAATTTGCAAAGCCTGCTGCGAGTATCGCGAATAGGCATTTTCAATTGGATTGGAGAGTTCTCGCAAGCGCGCATTTGTGCGAATGGCTACGAGTTACCTAAATGACCTCTTTGAGTCCTCTTGGGAGAAAAGTGCTATATAAATCACATTAGTATTACGTGTTGATATTTTTGACCCTCTGTTCCCCCAATAACTAGTCCCCCCCCCCTCCTAATACCAGTGTGAGTACATGTGCTGCAATACGGCGCCCATTCTGCAGAATACAAATGTAAGTCACTGAGAGATCTTGGGGAGATGCCATAGCGCTACACCTGCAGTGTAATTAGAACTGCTCCCATAGGTGGGTGTAAAACATATGCTGCGAGCACAGAACAGGTGTTACCAATCACACATAGTGCAAATTACAACAACAAAAAATTCGTTAGAAATCCTTCTTTGTAAAGTAAATTGTGATAGAGTCAAACTTCTATAGTTTCCTAATTATGTAAAATGTTCCAGTGTCTAAATTAGAACTAAATAACATGAACAGACATGCAGGTAGCGCACGGCCATAATGAGAATGAGACTCATCGCTATTCAGAAAGTACACAAGGTGTACTTCACTACCCGAGCCCGAATCCGAGCCCGGCTCAGGTTTTCCTGCCTGACTCGGAAACCAGAAAGAGGCAAAACGTCATCATATCGCTGTTGGATTCTCGCGGGGTTTGGATTCCATATAAGGAGCCGCGCATCACCGCCATTTTCACTCCGGCATTGGAGAGTGTAGAGAGAGGACGTGTCTCCGTCCTCAGTGTCCTGCATCAGTCCGGTGTAGTGTCTTGTGCTGCATCAGTCCAGTCACAGTGGTGGTGTCCTCTGCTGCCATATGTCCAGTGCTGCTGTATAAGTCCAGTCCAGTGTGGTGTCTTATGCTGCATCAGTCCAGTGGTGGTGTCCCTGTGCTGCTGTATATGTCCAGTGGTACTGCCGTATATGTCCATTGATACTGCCGTATATGTCCAGCGGTACTGCCATATAAATCCAGTGATCCTGCCGTATAATTCCAGTGGTACTGCCGTATATGTCCAGTGATACTGGTGTATAATTCCAGTGGTACTGGTGTATAGTTCCAGCGGAACTGGCATATAAATCCAGTACAGTGGTACTGCCGTATAATTCTAGTGGTACTGCAGTATAATCCAGTGGTACTGGCATATAAATCCAGTCCAGTGATACTGCCGTATATGTCCAGTGGTACTGCCGTAAAAATCCAGTGATACTGCCGTATATGTCCAGTAGTACTGCCATATAATTCCAGTGATACTGCCGTATATGTCCAGTGGTACTGGCGTATAAATCCAGTCCAGTGATATTGACGTATATGTCCAGTGATACTGCCATATAAATCCAGTCCAGTGATACTGCCATATAAGTCCAGTGGTACTGCCATATAATTCCAGTGAGACTGCCGTATATGTCTAGTGGTACTGCCGTATAAATCCAGTGGTACTGCCGTATAAATCCAGTCCAGTGGTACTGCCATATAATTCCAGTGATACTGCCATATAATTCCAGTGGTACTGCCGTATAAGTCCAATGGTGCTGCCGTATAAGTCCAGTCCAGTGGTGCTGCCATATAAGTTCAGTGGTGCGGTCCTGTGCTGTATATTATTTACTCCAAATAAAGGGGTTATTAATATTTAATCCATATTATTTTTACAGGGTTTGCCCTGTGTGGTGTAGGGGTACGCTCTCCTGTGCCGCATATTGTTATATAACTCCAGAAAAATAATGGAGAACAAAAATTTGGAGGATAAAATAGGGAAAGATCAAGAACCACTTCCTCCTCCTGTTGGCTGCTGTTGTTGCTGCTGGGAGTCGATGGTCATCCCAGAGGGGAAGTCGGAAGACCACTTGTACTACTTTAGGAAGCAATTGACTGTCCAACAGTCCTTTACGAGGAAGATGAAATATGACAGCAGTCATCCTGTTACAAAGCGGATAACTGAGGCCTTGGCAGCTATGTTGGTGTTAGACGTGCGTCCGGTATCCGCCATTAGTGCAGTGGGACTGCAGTGCCACTCCTAGATGGGCCAGGTGTTTGTGCCGCACACTTGTGTCGCTAAGCTTAGTCATACAGCCACCTTGGTGCAACTTTTAGGCCTAAAAACAATATTGGCCCTCATTCCGAGTTGTTCGCTCGTTAATTTTCTTCGCATTGCAGCGATTTTCCGCAAACTGCGCATGCGCAATGTTTGCACTGCGACTGCGCCAAGTAAATTTGCTATGCAGTTAGGTTTTTTACTCACAGCATTACGAGGTTTTTTCTTCGTTCTGGTAATGGTAATGTGATTGACAGGAAGTGGGTGTTTCTGGGCGGAAACTGGCCGTTTTATGGGTGTGTGTGAAAAAACGCTACCGTTTCGGGGAAAAACGCGGGAGTGGCTGGAGAAACGGGGGAGTGTCTGGGCGAACGCTGGGTGTGTTTGTGACGTCAAACCAGGAACGACAAGCACTGAACTGATCGCACTGGCAGAGTAAGTCTCGAGCTACTCAGAAACTGCACAGAGAAGTCTTTTCGCAATATTGCGATTCTTTCGTTCGCAATTCTGCTAAGCTAAGATTCACTCCCAGTAGGCGGCGGCTTAGCATGTGCGGCTAGCGAGCGAACAACTCGGAATGAGGGCCATTGTGAGGTGTTCAGAATAGACTGGAAATGAGTGGAAATGATTGTTATTGAGGTTAATAATACCGTAGAATCAAAATTACCCCCAAATTCTGTGATTTTAGTTGTTTTTATGTTTTTTTTTAAAATCATCCAGATCCAAAACCAAAACACGAAAAGTGCCCGCCGCACATCTCTATGTATTATCAATATCAATATATTTCTCTCCCCGTTTCCATTCCCCTTTCCCTCTCTCACTCCCCTGCTGGTCTGTCTCTCTCCTCACCCCTCCTCTATCTGGCACTTTCCCCCTCTCACTCCCCTGCTGGTCTGTCTCTCTCCTCACCCCTCCTCTATCTGGCACTTTCCCTCTCTCACTCCCCTGCTGGTCTGTCTCTCTCCTCACCCCTCCTCTATCTGGCACTTTCCCCCTCTCACTCCCCTGCTGGTCTGTCTCTCTCCTCACCCCTACTCTATCTGGCACTTTCCCCCTCTCTCACTCCCCTGCTGGGGTGTCTCTCTCCTCACCCCTCCTCTATCTGGCACTTTCCCCCTCTCACTCCCCTGCTGGGGTGTCTCTCTCCTCACCCCTCCTCTATCTGGCACTTTCCCCCTCTCACTCCCCTGCTGGGGTGTCTCTCTCCTCACCCCTCCTCTATCTGGCACTTTCCCCCTCTCACTCCCCTGCTGGTCTGTCTCTCTCCTCACCCCTCCTCTATCTGGCACTTTGCCTCTCTCACTCCCCTGCTGGTCTGTCTCTCTCCTCACCCCTCCTCTATCTGGCACTTTCCCCCTCTCACTCCCCTGCTGGTCTGTCTCTCTCCTCACCCCTCCTCTATCTGGCACTTTCCCCCTCTCTCACTCCCCTGCTGGTCTGTCTCTCTCCTCACCCCTCCTCTATCTGGCACTTTCCCCCTCTCACTCCCCTGCTGGTCTGTCTCTCTCCTCACCACTCCTCTATCTGGCACTTTCCCTCTCTCACTCCCCTGCTGGTCTGTCTCTCTCCTCACCCCTCCTCTATCTGGCACTTTCCCCCTCTCACTCCCCTGCTGGTCTGTCTCTCTCCTCACCACTCCTCTATCTGGCACTTTCCCCCTCTCACTCCCCTGCTGGTCTGTCTCTCTCCTCACCCCTCCTCTATCTGGCACTTTCCCCCTCTCACTCCCCTGCTGGGCTGTCTCTCTCCTCACCCCTCCTCTATCTGGCACTTTCCCCCTCTCACTCTCCTGCTGGTCTGTCTCTCTCCTCACCCCTCCTCTATCTGGCACTTTCCCCCTCTCACTCCCCTGCTGGGCTGTCTCTCTCCTCACCCCTCCTCTATCTGGCACTTTCCCTCTCTCACTCCCCTGCTGGTCTGTCTCTCTCCTCACCCCTCCTCTATCTGGCACTTTCCCCCTCTCACTCCCCTGCTGGGCTGTCTCTCTCCTCACCCCTCCTCTATCTGGCACTTTCCCTCTCTCACTCCCCTGCTGGTCTGTCTCTCTCCTCACCCCTCCTCTATCTGGCACTTTCCCCCTCTCACTCTCCTGCTGGTCTGTCTCTCTCCTCACCCCTCCTCTTTCTGGCACTTTCCCCCTCTCTCACTCCCCTGCTGGTCTGTCTCTCTCCTCACCTCTCCTCTATCTGGCACTTTCCCTCTCTCACTCCCCTCCTGGTCTGTCTCTCTCCTCACCCCTCCTCTATCTGGCACTTTCCCCCTCTCACTCCCCTGCTGGTCTGTCTCTCTCCTCACCCCTCCTCTATCTGGCACTTTCCCCCTCTCACTCCCCTGCTGGTCTGTCTCTCTCCTCACCCCTCCTCTATCTGGCACTTTCCCCCTCTCACTCCCCTGCTGGTCTGTCTCTCTCCTCACCCCTCCTCTATCTGGCACTTTCCCTCTCTCACTCCCCTGCTGGTCTGTCTCTCTCCTCACCCCTCCTCTATCTGGCACTTTCCCCCTCTCACTCCCCTGCTGGGGTGTCTCTCTCCTCACCTCTCCTCTATCTGGCACTTTCCCCCTCTCTCTCCTGCTGGGGTGTCTCTCTCCTCACCCCTCCTCTATCTGGCACTTTCCCTCTCTCACTCCCCTGCTGGTCTGTCTCTCTCCTCACCTCTCCTCTATCTGGCACTTTCCCCCTCTCACTCCCCTGCTGGTCTGTCTCTCTCCTCACCCCTCCTCTTTCTGGCACTTTCCCCTTCTCACTCCCCTGCTGGGGTGTCTCTCTCCTCACCCCTCCTCTATCTGGCACTTTCCCCCTCTCACTCCCCTGCTGGTCTGTCTCTCTCCTCACCCCTCCTCTATCGGGCACTTTCCCTCTCTCACTCCCCTGCTGGGGTGTCTCTCTCCTCACCCCTCCTCTATCTGGCACTTTCCCCCTCTCACTCCCCTGCTGGGGTGTCTCTCTCCTCACCCATCCTCTATCTGGCACTTTCCCCCTCTCACTCCCCTGCTGGGGTGTCGCTCTCCTCACCTCTCCTCTATCTGGCACTTTCCCCCTCTCACTCCCCTGCTGGGGTGTCTCTCTACTCACCCCTCCTCTATCTGGCACTTTCCCCCTCTCACTCCCCTGCTGGGGTGTCTCTCTCCTCACCCCTCCTCTATCTGGCACTTTCCCCCTCTCACTCCCCTGCTGGTCTGTCTCTCTCCTCACCCCTCCTCTATCTGGCACTTTCCCCCTCTCACTCCCCTGCTGGTCTGTCTCTCTCCTCACCCCTCCTCTATCTGGCACTTTCCCCCTCTCTCTCCCCTGCTGGTCTGTCTCTCTCCTCACCCCTCCTCTATCTGGCACTTTCCCTCTCTCTCTCTCTCTCTCTCCTGCTGGGGTGTCTCTCTACTCACCCCTCCTCTATCTGGCACTTTCCCCCTCTCACTCCCCTGCTGGGGTGTCTCTCTCCTCACCCCTCCTCTATCTGGCACTTTCCCTCTCTCACTCCCCTGCTGGTCTGTCTCTCTCCTCACCCCTCCTCTATCTGGCACTTTCCCCCTCTCACTCCCCTGCTGGTCTGTCTCTCTCCTCACCCCTCCTCTATCTGGCACTTTCCCTCTCTCACTCGCCTGCTGGGGTGTCTCTCTCCTCACCCCTCCTCTATCTGGCACTTTCCCCCTCTCACTCCCCTGCTGGGGTGTCTCTCTCCTCACCCCTCCTCTATCTGGCACTTTCCCCCTGTCACTCCCCTGCTGGTCTGTCTCTCTCCTCACCCCTCCTCTATCTGGCACTTTCCCCCTCTCACTCCCCTGCTGGGGTGTCTCTCTCCTCACCTCTCCTCTATCTGGCACTTTCCCCCTCTCTCTCTCCTGCTGGTCTGTCTCTCTCCTCACCCCTCCTCTATCTGGCACTATCCCCCTCTCACTCCCCTGCTGGTCTGTCTCTCTCCTCACCTCTCCTCTATCTGGCACTTTCCCCCTCTCACTCCCCTGCTGGGGTGTCTCTCTCCTCACCCCTCCTCTATCTGGCACTTTCCCCCTCTCACTCCCCTGCTGGTCTGTCTCTCTCCTCACCCCTCCTCTATCTGGCACTTCCCCCTCTCTCTCTCCTGCTGGTCTGTCTCTCTCCTCACCCCTCCTCTATCTGGCACTATCCCCCTCTCACTCCCCTGCTGGTCTGTCTCTCTCCTCACCCCTCCTCTATCTGGCACTTTCCCCCTCTCACTCCCCTGTCTCTCTCCTCACCTCTCCTCTATCTGGCACTTTCCCCCTCTCACTCTCCTGCTGGTCTGTCTCTCTCCTCACCTCTCCTCTATCTGGCACTTTCCCCCTCTCACTCCCCTGCTGGTCTGTCTCTCTACTCACCTCTCCTCTATCTGGCACTTTCCCCCCCTCTCTCTCTCCTGCTGGTCTGTCTCTTACCTCACCCCTCCTCTATCTGGCACTTTCCCCCTCTCACTCCCCTGCTGGTCTGTCTCTCTCCTCACCCGTCCTCTATCTGGCACTTTCCCCCTCTCACTCCCCTGCTGGTCTGTCTCTCTCCTCACCCCTCCTCTATCTGGCACTTTCCCCCTCTCTCTCTCCTGCTGGGGTGTCTCTTTCCTCACCCCTCCTCTATCTGGCACTTTCCCCCTCTCACTCGCCTGCTGGTCTGTCTCTCTCCTCACCTCTCCTCTATCTGGCACTTTCCCCCTCTCACACCCCTGCTGGTCTGTCTCTCTCCTCACCTCTCCTCTATCTCGCACTTTCCCCCTCTCACTCCCCTGCTGGTCTGTCTCTCTTCTCACCCCTCCTCTATCTGGCACTTTCCCCCTCTCTCACTCCCCTGCTGGGGTGTCTCTCTCCTCACCCCTTCTCTATCTGGCACTTTCCTCCTCTCACTCCCCTGCTGGTCTGTCTCTCTCCTCACCCCTCCTCTATCTGGCACTTTCCCCCTCTCACTCCCCTGCTGGTCTGTCTCTCTCCTCACCTCTCCTCTATCTGGCACTTTCCCCCTCTCACTCCCCTGCTGGTCTGTCTCTCTTCTCACCCCTCCTCTATCTGGCACTTTCCCCCTCTCTCACTCCCCTGCTGATCTGTCTCTCTCCTCACCCCTCCTCTATCTGGCACTATCCCCCTCTCACTCCCCTGCTGGGGTGTCTCTCTCCTCACCTCTCCTCTATCTGGCACTTTCCCCCTCTCACTCCCCTGCTGGTCTGTCTCTCTCCTCACCCCTCCTCTATCTGGCACTTTCCCCCTCTCACTCCCCTGCTGGTCTGTCTCTCTCCTCACCCCTCCTCTATCTGGCACTATCCCCCTCTCACTCACCTGCTGGTCTGTCTCTCTCCTCACCCCTCCTTTATCTGGCACTTTCCCCCTCTCTCACTCCCCTGCTGGTCTGTCTCTCTCCTCACCCCTCCTCTATCTGGCACTTTCCCCCTCTCACTCTCCTGCTGGTCTGTCTCTCTCCTCACCCCTCCTCTATCTGGCACTATCCCCCTCTCACTCCCCTGCTGGTCTGTCTCTCTCCTCACCCCTCCTCTATCTGGCACTTTCCCCCTCTCTCACTCCCCTGCTGGGGTGTCTCTCTCCTCACCCCTCCTCTATCTGGCACTATCCCCCTCTCACTCACCTGCTGGGGTGTCTCTCTCCTCACCTCTCCTCTATCTGGCACTTTCCCCCTCTCTCTCTCTCTCCTGCTGGTCTGTCTCTCTCCTCACCCCTCCTCTATCTGGCACTATCCCCCTCTCACTCCCCTGCTAGTCTGTCTCTCTCCTCACCCCTCCTCTATCTGGCACTTTCCCCCTCTCTCACTCCCCTGCTGGGGTGTCTCTCTCCTCACCCCTCCTCTATCTGGCACTTTCCCCCTCTCTCTCCTGCTGGGGTGTCTCTCTCCTCACCCCTCCTCTATCTGGCACTATCCCCCTCTCACTCCTGCTCCTCTGCATTCATTGCTCTTTTACCATCTCTGTTTCTTGCTCTTCTCTCCCCTCCATCTCTTTTCTTTGTAACTTGGCTGCCTCCTCCATAGGCCTGGCTCCAGTTCCTCCAGTTGTTGTCACGCTGACCGGACACTAGCTGTGGTCGTATGCATGTCATCACATACCTCATACCTCATGCGCATGCGTGGATTGTGTCTGTAATCTTTATGGAGGGCTAGGCTAACTCATTTGTGTTGGTTTACAGGGGAGCAGAGACAGGGCTATGGGGTCCTCAAATGGGGGTGCAGTCAGGAGACCGCTGGTCACAATACCGCTGGCTACATCCAGCCCCCCTCTAAATCCCGACAGTCGGCATGCCGACTAATAGGAACTATTTCCATTCGTAGATGACCATGACACCTATAGAGTGGGAATAGAAGCTGTGGCTTTCCTGAGCTAGTCTGGTGGACCTGGGCCATGTGGACATAATTACAACTATTATGAGGAAGCATCTCATACATAACTTTGAGTGCTCACTGACTCTCTGACATCAGAATACTTTCGCAAGTAAGATAGTGACTTACCTGGTATACGGCGGTCTTCCCAGGTTAAATCACAGACCCTCCTCTTTTCATGATGTCAACCACAGGAAGGGGGAGAGGAAGTTAGGAGAGCCAGCTGTGGAACTACAAGACCCAGTCGATCAATAGCACTCCTCACTTCTCCCCTACAATCAGGAATGCTCCTTGCTTCTCCTCACTCTTCTTCACCTCTCTACTCAATTCAGGAGTTCTCCTTACATCTCCTCACTCTTCCTCACTTCCGTCCTCCACTCCGGAGAGTTCCTCACTTCTATACTTCACTCAGGAGTGCTCTTAGCATCTCGCCACTCTTCCTCATCTCTCTCCTCCATTCAGGAGCACTCCACACCTCTCATCTCCACTCCGGAGAGTTCCTAATTTCTGTCCTCCACTCAGGAGTGCTCCTAACATCTCCCCACTCTTCCTCACCTCTCTACTCCATTCCTCATCTCTCTCCTCCATTCAGTAGAGTTTCTCACCTCTATCCTCTACTCAGGAGTGCTCCTAACTTCTCCCCATTCTCCCTCACATCTCACCCCCACTCAGGAGTGCTCCTAACATCTCCCCACTCTTTCTCACCTCTCTACTCCATTCCTCATCTCTCTCCTCCATTCAGTAGAGTTTCTCACCTCTATCCTCTACTCAGGAGTGCTCCTAACTTCTCCCCATTCTCCCTCACATCTCACCCCCACTCAGGAGTACTCCTCACTTCTTTCCGCTCTTCCTCTCCTCTCTCCATCCACTTAGGATCACTTCTCACCCCTCTCCTCCACTGAGGAGGGCTCTACATCTCTCTCCTCCACTCAGGAGTGCTCTACATCTATCTCCTCCACTCAGGAGTGCTCTACATCTCTCTCCTCCTCTCAGGAGTGCTCTACACCTCTCTCTCCTCCACTCAGGAGTGCTCCTCACCTCTCTCCTCCACTCAGGAGTGCTCCTCACCTCTCTCCTCCACTCAGGAGTGCTCTACATCTCTCTCTCCTCCACTCAGGAGTGCTCCTCACCTCTCTCCTCCACTCAGGAGTGCTCCTCACCTCTCTCCTCCACTCAGGAGTGCTCTACATCTCTCTCCTCCACTCAGGAGTGCTCTACATCTCTCTCCTCCACTCAGGAGTGTGCTACACCTCTCTCCTCCACTCAGGAGTGCTCCTCACCTCTCTCCTCCACTCAGGAGTGCTCTACATCTCTCTCCTCCACTCAGGAGTGCTCTACATCTCTCTCTCCTCCACTCAGGAGTGCTCTTCATCTCTCTCTCCTCCACTCAGGAGTGTGCTACACCTCTCTCCTCCACTCAGGAGTGCTCCTCACCTCTCTCCTCCACTCAGGAGTGCTCCTCACATCTCTCCTCCTCTCAGGAGTGCTCTACATCTCTCTCCTTCACTCAGGAGTGCTCTACATCTCTCTCTCCTCCACTCAGGAGTGCTCTACATCTCTCTCCTCCACTCAGGAGTGCTCTACATCTCTCTCTCTCCTCCACTCAGGAGTGCTCCTCACCTCTCCCCTCCACTCAGGAGTGCTCCTCACCTCTCTCCTCCTCTCAGGAGTGCTCCTGACCTCTCTCCTCCTCTCAGGAGTGCTCTACATCTCTCTCCTCCACTCAGGAGTGTCTCTCTCCTCCACTCAGGAGTGCTCTACATCTCTCTCCTCCACTCAGGAGTGCTCTACATCTCTCTCCTCCTCTCAGGAGTGCTCCTCACCTCTCTCCTCCACTCAGGAGTGCTCTACATCTCTCTCCTCCACTCAGGAGTGCTCTACATCTCTCTCCTCCACTCAGGAGTGCTCTACATCTATCTCCTCCACTCAGGAGTGCTCTACATCTCTCTCCTCCACTCAGGAGTGCTCTACATCTCTCTCCTTCACTCAGGAGTGCTCTACATCTCTCTCTCCTCCACTCAGGAGTGCTCCTCACCTCTCCCCTCCACTCAGGAGTGCTCCTCACCTCTCTCCTCCTCTCAGGAGTGCTCCTCACCTCTCTCCTCCTCTCAGGAGTGCTCTACATCTCTCTCCTCCACTCAGGAGTGCTCTACATCTCTCTCCTCCACTCAGGAGTGCTCCTCACCTCTCTCCTCCTCTCAGGAGTGCTCCTCACCTCTCTCCTCCACTCAGGAGTGCTCTACATCTCTCTCCTCCACTCAGGAGTGCTCTACATCTCTCTCCTCCACTCAGGAGTGCTCTACATCTCTCTCCTCCACTCAGGAGTGCTCTACATCTCTCTCCTCCTCTCAGGAGTGCTCTACATCTCTCTCTCCTCCTCTCAGGAGTGCTCCTCACCTCTCTCCTCCTCTCAGGAGTGCTCTACATCTCTCTCCTCCACTCAGGAGTGCTCTACATCTCTCTCCTCCACTCAGGAGTGCTCTACATCTCTCTCTCCTCCACTCAGGAGTGCTCTACATCTCTCTCTCCTCCACTCAGGAGTGCTCTACATCTCTCTCTCCTTCACTCAGGAGTGCTCCTCACCTCTCCCCTCCACTCAGGAGTGCTCCTCACCTCTCCCCTCCACTCAGGAGTGCTCCTCACCTCTCTCCTCCTCTCAGGAGTGCTCCTCACCTCACTCCTCCTCTCAGGATTGCTCTACATCTCTCTCCTCCACTCAGGAGTGCTCTACATCTCTCTCCTCCACTCAGGAGTGCTCTACATCTCTCCTCCACTCAGGAGTGCTCTACACATCTCCCCTCCACTCAGGAGTGCTCCTCACCTCTCTCCTCCTCTCAGGAGTGCTTCTCTCCTCCTCTCAGGAGTGCTCTACATCTCTCTCCTCCACTCAGGAGTGCTCTACATCTCTCTCCTCCACTCAGGAGTGCTCTACATCTATCTCCTCCACTCAGGAGTGCTCTACATCTATCTCCTCCACTCAGGAGTGCTCTACATCTCTCTCCTCCTCTCATGAGTGCTCCTCACCTCTCTCCTCCTCTCAGGAGTGCTCTACATCTCTCTCCTTCACTCAAGAGTGCTCTACATCTCTCTCCTCTACTCAGGAGTGCTCTACATCTCTCTCCTCCACTCAGGAGTGCTCTACATCTCTCTCTCCTTCACTCAGGAGTGCTCCTCACCTCTCCCCTCCACTCAGGAGTGCTCCTCACCTCTCTCCTCCTCTCAGGAGTGCTCCTCACCTCACTCCTCCTCTCAGGATTGCTCTACATCTCTCTCCTCCACTCAGGAGTGCTCTACATCTCTCTCCTCCACTCAGGAGTGCTCTACATCTCTCCTCCACTCAGGAGTACTCTACACCTCTCCCCTCCACTCAGGAGTGCTCCTCACCTCTCTCCTCCTCTCAGGAGTGCTTCTCTCCTCCTCTCAGGAGTGCTCTACATCTCTCTCCTCCACTCAGGAGTGCTCTACATCTCTCTCCTCCACTCAGGAGTGCTCTACATCTATCTCCTCCACTCAGGAGTGCTCTACATCTCTCTCCTCCTCTCAGGAGTGCTCCTCACCTCTCTCCTCCTCTCAGGAGTGCTCTACATCTCTCTCCTTCACTCAGGAGTGCTCTACATCTCTCTCCTCCACTCAGGAGTGCTCTACATCTCTCTCCTCCACTCAGGAGTGCTCTACATCTCTCTCCTCCACTCAGGAGTGCTCTACATCTCTCTCTCCTCCACTCAGGAGTGCTCTACATCTCTCTCTCCTTCACTCAGGAGTGCTCCTCACCTCTCCCCTCCACTCAGGAGTGCTCCTCACCTCTCTCCTCCTCTCAGGAGTGCTCCTCACCTCACTCCTCCTCTCAGGATTGCTCCTCACTTCTCTCCTCCACTCAGGAGTGCTCTACACCTCTCTCCTCCACTCAGCCCTTCTCACTTCTAACCACCTATCTTAGGTACCAGTTAATGCAGTATGCACAACTCTCCATCTCATGTACAATAAAAATACATTGCTAAAACACACATAAATGGGAGGATAGATAGATAGATAGATAGATAGATAGATAGATAGATAGATAGATAGATAGATATGCCCAAGCAATGAAGAGAACACCTATAAGTGTCAGTGGTGCATTAGCAATCAGTCACAAGTGGAGGATAGCCTCAAGCTTTAACACCCGCAGTTAGTCAATTGTAAGCCCATTTCCTCTAGCTGCAAAACTACAGATAATGTGGATTAACCCTTAGGTTCCAGGCTAAGTGCCCAGTAGCTATGGGTTAATGCGCTCACAGTGGCTGTTGCAAGGGCAATATACCCTATTTATTGTGGGTGTCTGTTAGTACTCCAGGAGGTAAGTTCGGCCTCAGCCTGCAGACTTACCGTGGGCTTCAATTGAATAGCTCCGGTCACTGCAACAAGCCACCCGGTATTTCAGTAGATCCTGAAATGATAAAAGTGACTGGTGACAAATAGCAATCATTCATTTTAATTACACCTCATTGGTTTTATATTGTCATTTTTGGACTGTGGCTACAACTGACCCTGCAGAAATCATTGAAGTATATAGAGAAAAGCTCCGCACAACTCCACATTCTGTGGCCCACGAGCAGCTGGAGACCTGAAACAACAGGGATGATTGCAAGAAAAAGTAAGAGAATTTTATTTTAAGTGCAGACACAAGTATCAATCATTTTGTTGCAACATTAAAATAGAATGAAATGATCTTGAAAAGGAAATGATTCATCAGACGTGTTCTAAATATTCTTTGATTGCAGATCCCCTGTTCTAGCAGATGTAATCATACTCTCCATTATGCACAGAAAGACTATTCTCTCCTCCTGGCGTCGCCATCATAAAGGCTGGAATGTAAAATGATTCATAAAACACACATTGAAAGAACAAAACGCTTGAAGTGAAATCTCAGTCTCTCCAAATAGCGACACAATACAAGCAGTAAGCACCCTGTGATATAAACATGGAATAACGCTGCCTCCCACTCGTACAACCTGCTCACTACTGTAGAGAAAGAGATCTAGAAGATACTGTAACTCCATTCACACATCCAACCACTGCCCGTTACCGCTCTACCCAGTGCCAGCTGGTGCTACCCATACCAGTGTGCCGCTTAGCTGTACCCTCCAGTCACCTGTCTCCAGACTCTCCCACGTGATACCGGCTGTCTCTCTGCCGCCAGGGGTGTATTTAGGGGTGGGGGTATGTGCATGTCCCCCCATTTACACTCATTCAGGATGGAATATGGTGCAGTACAGTGGAAATATTTAGCAGTTACGACGTTACCAACACAAGCATCTAAGTGCCGCCCCCAAACAGGTGCTGCCCCTAGACACATGCCTCACCCGCCTAATGGGGAATTCACCACTGTCTGCTACCAAATGCCACACACTGTAGAACTGTAACATGTATGCACTATAAGCCTGGTTATAAACAACCTAGTAACATATTACACAACAGCCAGGTCATCTACAAAGTCATCTACTGTCATTCCCAAATCTCTTATCCAACATCTTGTATCAACCTATAGCCAAAATCTGCTTGTTGTAAGTTCTGCCCATGGGATCAGTACTAAATCCCGCTGGACGGGATCCCAGCGGTCGAAAATACCGACGCCGGAATCCCGACCACACAATCCCGACAGGGGTGGCGAACGGAACGCAGCCCCTTGCGGGCTCACTGCGCTGGCCATGTTGCGGGCACACTAATTTATTCTCCCTCTATGGGTGTCGTGGACACCCACGGAGGAAGAATATGTCGGGATTGTGGCGGTTGGGATTCTGGCATTGGTATTTCAACCGCCGTGATTCCGGCCGGCGAGATCTTGACCGCATCCCCTGCCCATCACCTGTCTGACTGTAAATGAAGCAAGTTCTGATCTGTTTCCTCTTTCCACCTACGGTCCGCTCCTAAATAGAACAAGTGCTCTCATTATGTGTCAGTGGTTGTCTACTCACCTGAGCTCCTCTACCAATCAGATGTGAGTGACTTGTGATGAGACTGCTGTGCTAGGTATTAGTAATGAAGCGTAAGTCCAGCTGAGACCTCTTGTTGGGGAGAATGCTGCTGCCGCTTGTTCCTCTACCTGTGACCTCTCTATGTTATAGCCACCCTCAGATTGTTGTCCCAGTAACCGTCTCTGACTTCTGTGTCCTCCCAGCTCAGTAATCACCGACCATTACCTGTACTGGACCCAGGGTTGGACTGGCCCACAGGGGTACAGGTGAAACCACCAATAGGCCCCACTGCCTGAGGGCCCACTCCCTCCTCTAGGGATCAGGTTTTAGACTGTGCACTTGAATGATATATTATGCATGTTACCTTATACGGCACAGGATTATGGTGTATTTTCTACAGTGTATTGCTCTTATTAATCTGCTACATTATCATGCATGCACTAGCAGTATTTACAATATTTATAAAGGGGCCCAAATACTACACTAGGTAATAGTTAGCCAAGCCTCTGTGGTGGATGGCCACACCCCTAAGCATGGGTCCCTACCATTACATTTCCCCGGTGGGCCCTTCATACAGCAGTCCGACACTGACTGGACCTGGTCATCAGTACTGCAAACCTGCAAGTGTATGCTTGTCCAGACCACAAATACCCACCCGAGCAGCAAATGACTTCCACTCATCTCTGTCTGAGAAAAGCGTGTTAGCTGGCGAAATACTTTTGTTTTCTCTCTAGTTAAATTACAAATGCAGAGAAATCACTGATTATTCTGCCTTTTTACCGGTCACATTCTTGCAGCCCCCATTTTGACCACTAAAGGCACAATACTGTCCTTTCTGGAGTGGCAGGCTGCAGGGGAAACATTAGGAAACTGTTGACATGTAGTTAAATTGCTGAACGCTACAAGCTGCTTCTTAAGTGTTATTGTGCATTACTAGTTATCTGCAATAACATCACATGTTACCATACTTAAAGGTCAGACTGATTAGACTGCAGGTGCATGTTGTTTACTTGGCTCTATAAGAGGATCATATGCCAAGCCTGTCACTGTGTTATTGGAGCGTCATAATGCTGTACGGCTCTGCAGTACTTAGCCCAGGAGAGATTGATACTTTATCATATTGACTGCTATTTATCTTCTATCACCTGTATCCTGTTATCTTCAATGAAAATCTACTCTGGTTTGGAGTCAACATATGGACTAACCTCCTTGCTGCATGTGTTTGCCCTATTGCAGCAGCTATGGGGGTTTCAGTTATGTCAGTATATGCTATACAGTGCAGTAATAGGAATTATGTCATTTAATGCCAGGTCCTTTATGTTGGGTGCAACTTTTTTACAATATTACTGCAGAGACAGAGAACAATTACAGGGAAGAACAATTTCTTGCATGGAAATTCGTGTCGTTTCCATTTGCTCCGCTTGTCTCTACCAGGTGTGGACTTAATCAGCCATAATAAAGACTTTACATAAAGTAAGCAAGCTGAAGGTTTTTCAGTATATTAGTGCATTTCATCTAGTGGACCAGGCAGAAGACTTCTGGAGCTGGTAGTAATGACGGAAAGTCATGATTTCCCCAGAGATGCGCTGATATATGGCCACGAGCAACGCAGGATAACATTACCCAGGAGTGCCTAACGCCGGCGGAAGCCGCATGCTGGTGTCAGAACATGGTACTGATCACTTCAGCTGAAAGAGTTATGCTAAGGCACAAGGGGGAGAGCTAAAACGCACATTTTAAATTAAACAGCTGAAAGGTATGATTTAACAATTCTCAAAACTCAATAAGCCAAAGATAAACAGCAAATTACATGATTCAATGTCGAGAGGAAAAACATCTTGCATCGATTCCAGCGTCAAAAATTAATCTGCCTGAGAATGACCTCTGCTCCAGTCCGGGGGAACTGATAGAGAGGAATAGACTGCGCTTCACCTTCAGGCAAGGCCCTGATTACAATCTCCTCAGAGACCCTCAGCGCCAAGCGCCTCTCATGTTGGGATTGCAAAATTAAATTGGAATCGATACTTTCCAAAAATAATTGGGGGGAAATGTGCACAAGTTGTCTGACTGTGCAGTCGGGGAAGAAACATGTGAGACCTGTTTATTTAGTTGCATCTACCTGAGGGTTGTACTGGAGGAGAAACCAGTTCAAAGGTGTCTCTAGCAGACTCTGCAATCCCAAGGCCAGAGCTCACCATCCGATGGTAAA
Organism: Pseudophryne corroboree; assembly: GCF_028390025.1. NCBI lineage: Eukaryota > Metazoa > Chordata > Amphibia > Anura > Myobatrachidae > Pseudophryne > Pseudophryne corroboree. The sequence continues at coordinate 844,374,725 of NC_086449.1, forward strand.
TACAGAACCTGCTGCATTTTAACCCTGTGTGAGCTATAGTGCCCGGCTCAGTCCACAGTGTCCAATCATTTTCCTTCACAAGCTGGGAAATATCTAAGGTGAGAGACGAGTCAATCATGGATTTGGAACAATCCAGCCTGCACGATACCTCGCTACCATGTATATATCTGTAATGATGATAATGCAGCCATCATAGGCAGCCCATACTTCTTGTATCTTCTTTTGTTTCCTTGTTAAGTTTTTGAAAAAACTTTTTGCTTTGTTATCAATAGAGATGAGCGGTTCGGATTACCTAGAATCCTAACCCCTCCCACCCTCCAGGAGCCAAATCTACCCGAGCCGCGGCCCTGGGTCTGCCGCCAGGATTGGATTCCACATCGAGGCCAAATGTAATCCTCCCGGCGTCGGATCCTCATGGGTTTTGGATTCTATATAAGGGCGCCGTGGCTGAGACTCTGCGCCGTTTCACTCTGTTCTCTGGCACGCTGCTGTGTGCTGCGCTCAGAGCCGGATTAAGGCTATAGGGGGCCCGGGGCACTTCAGACAATGGGGCCCCTAATAAAGAGGCAGGAAGATGAATTTTATATATATATATATATATATATATATATATATATCTCCTATATAATAACCCAATGTGCCTGGGCCCCTAACGCTGGGCGGAGTCACAGAGCTGGGCGGAGTCACAGAGCTGGGCGGAGTCAGCAGCATCTGCGGGGGGAGACACCATGGCCTGTGCCAGCACCAGAGGCAAGTAAAAAATGCCCCCTGGCACAGTATAGAGGGGTGGCCATGGCCACCAGTAGCACCGCACACAGCTCCAGCCAGCAGCAGGGAGGGGAACACAGGCTATGTGGAGGGGACTTCCAAGCACCGCTGGACGCAACTTCCTGGCCCCCTTACACCCACACCCCACACTGAGGAATCCCTCCCTTATGCACCCCCAAACACTTTCCCTACCGCATCTAGCCAGTGGGGGTTCGTGCAGGACGGCAGCAGGGGACGAGCAGGTACAGCGGGACGGAGCACCACACTCACCAATCCACAGCGCCGCACATACATAGTACTGCACATGCTGCCTCGCACCGCTCCGGCCACACCACTATGCCTCCCCCCTCACAGCCAGGCCGCACCTCTGGGAACACGCGTGCCACCAGCCCCATCCCCGGAGCCAGGCATACACTGTGGAGGCCAGACCAAGTGCACCCGCCCGGCGCCAGGACGGCACACTGCTCCAGCCACTGAGCTGCTGAGCGGGAGCTCCCTCCCGCAGCAGCCAAACGACTAGGTCACTGCACAGGCAGGGAGTCCCCACTACCCACATCTGCTCCAGCCATACACCCCAGAGGCACACCTCCACTTTCCACACACCAACCCACCCTCTTCTCCTTCACACACACGAACTCTCCCTCCCCCCCCCCACACCCTTCCCCATCCCTGCACATCCTACACCCCACCCCAACACCTCATGAACCCCTAACCCTCACACCACTACAACAAACACAACCCACGCACACCCACAACTCCTCCAAACAAACCTCTCGCCCCACGTGCAACACCCACCACACCCACAAGCCCATCCCACCACTGAACTAGGTCCATACCTCCCACCCAGCGGACGGAGATCCTATTAGCGAGGAGAAGACACGCAATAAGCCAGATACCGCAGTGGCAGAGGTTAGTACATCCCACCCCCTGAGTCCCCCCTCCCCCCACATCCGCACTATTCCCACCCGCAACGCCACCAGACTCCCATCCATGGCACCACCGCACCCGCCCCTCCCCCACCCGTGGCGCATCCAGACACCCTATCCAAACGACAGCACCCCGCACCCGCCGCTCCACCACCCGCAGCACCTATGGACCCCATCCCCCAACCGCGACACCCCCGCACCTGCCACTCCCCCACCTGCGTCAACTCCACTCTGCCTCCACCCCCTGCACCTCCTGCCCCCCTACCCCACTCGCAGCACCCTAGGTCCATCCTCCACTGCACCTGCCCCTTCCCCACCCACGCACCTGCCCCTCCCCCACCCACAGCACCCCCCACCCCTCTCCCACACCCGCCCCTCCTCCACCCACAGCCCCCCACCACCCGCATCACCACCAGACCCCACCACCATCTGTGGCACCCACGCTCCTCCCCCTCCCCCACCCGTGGCGCCTCCACACCCCCTACCCAAACCGTGACACCCTCGCACCCGCCACTGCACCATCTGCTGCACCTATGGACACCACGCCCCATCCGCAGAACCCACGCACCTGCCACTCCCCCACCCATGTTAACCCTGCTCCTCTCCCACCCGCTACGCCTCCCGACCACCTACCCCACTCACAGCACAGCCGCCCCTTCCCCACCCGCAGCACCCCAGCACCCGCCCCTCCCTCACCCCCAGCAGCCCCACTCCTCCCCCACCCCTGGAGCACCAGCACCATCGGACCCCATCCACGGCATCCCCGCACCCCGCCCCTCCCCCACCCGTGCCGCCTCCAGACCCCTACCCAAACCGCGGCTCCCGGCACTCCACCACCCACAGCACCAATGGACCCCATCCCCCAACCACGACACCCCCGCACCTGCCACTTCCCCACCTGCGTCAACTCCACTCCGCCCCCACCCCCCTGCCCCCCTACCCACTCGCAGCACCCTGGGTCCCCCCTGCACCGCACCTGCCCCTTCCCCACCCGCAGCACCCACGCACCTGCCCCTCCCCCACCCACAGCACCCCCACCCCTCTCCCACACCCGCCCCTCCTCCACCCACAGCCCCCCACCACCCGCATCACCACCAGACCCCACCACCATCCGTGGCACCCACACACCTCCCCCTCACCCACCCGTGGCGCCTCCACACCCTCTACCCAAACCGTGGCACCCTCGCACCCGCCACTGCACCATCCGCTGCACCTATGGACACCACACCCCATCCGCAGAACCCACGCACCTGCCACTCCCCCACCCATGTTAACCCTGCTCCTCGCCCACCCGCTACGCCACCCGACCACCTACCGCACTCACAGCACATCTGCCCCTTCCCCACCCGCAGCACCCCCGAACCCGCCCCTCCCCCACCCCCGGCAGCCCCGCTCCTCCCCCACCCCCGGAGCACCAGCACCACCGGACCACATCCACGGCATCCCCGCACCTGCCCCTCCCCCACCCGTGCCGCCTCCAGACCCCTACCCAAACCGCGGCACCCGGCACTCCACCACCCACAGCACCAATGGACCCCATCCCCTAACCGCGACACCCCCGCACCTGCCACTTCCCCACCTGCGTCAACTCCACTCCGCCCCCACCCCCTGCCCCCCTACCCCACTCGCAGCACCCTGGGTCCCCCCTCCACCGCACCTGCCCCTCCCCCACCCACAGCACCCCGACCCCTCTCCCACACCCACCCGTCCTCCACCCACAGCCCCCCACCACCCGCATCGCCACCAGACCCCACCACCATCCGTGGCACCCACGCACCTCCCCCACCCGTGGCGCCTCCACACACCCTACCCAAACCGTGGCACCCTCGCACCCGCCACTGCACCATCCGCTGCACCTATGGACACCACACCCCATCCGCAGAACCCACGCACCTGCCACTCCCCCACCCATGTTAACCCTGCTCCTCTCCCACCCGCTACGCCTCCCGACCACCTACCCCACTCACAGCACATCCGCCCCTTCCCCACCCGCAGCACCCCCGAGCCCGCCCCTCCCCCACCCCCGGCAACCCCCGCTCCTCCCCCGGCCCGGAGCACCAGCACCACCGGACCCCATCCACGGCATCCGCGCACCCGCCCCTACCCCACCCGTGCCACCTCCAGACCCCTACCCAAACCGCGGCACCCCGCACCCGGCACTCCACCACCCACAGAAACTATGGACCCCATCTGCGGCACCCCCGCACCTGCCACTCCCCCACCCGCATCAACTCCGTGCCTCCCGACCCACTACCACACTCGCAGCACCCCCAGCACCCGCACCTTCCCCACCCGCAGCACCCTCCCACACACACGGCACCCCTGCACCCACCCACAGCACCCCTCCCCACCCACCCCACCCCAGCACCACCGGACCCCCATCCACGGCACCCCCGCCCCCCTACACAAACCACACCACCTTCGCACCTACCACTCCACTACCCACAGCACCTCTTAACCCCATCCACCGCACCCCCGCACCTGCCACTCCCCTGGCCGCATCACCCCCGCTTCTCCCCCACCCGCTGCGCCTCGCGACCCCCTACATAACTCGCAGCACCCCCACACCCACCCCTACCCCCCTGCACTGCCTCCATAACCCCTCCCCCATCTGCAACAGCCCCGCATCTGCCTCTCCCCCACCTGCGCCACCCCCATCCCTCCATCACCCGCAGCACCTCCGGAACCCATCCCCCATCTATGGCCCCCACTTTTTCGCCCCTCCCCCATCCGCAACACGTCCCGACCACCTCCCCCATCCGCAGCACCCCGTCTGCCCCCACCCCTCCACCACCCACCCCTCCCCAACCCACAGCACGCCCCAAGGGCGTGTAAAGGTTAAAGGGGTGTAGCCCCTAGCGACGGTGTGAATAGCGCCCGTAGGGCGCGATGAATCACCTAGTATATATATATATATATATATAGTGGTCAAAGTGGGAATTTTGAAGTGAGAGTAAGGAAATTTAAAGGGGTATAGTTTCCACTCCGGAGTGTACTGTTGCGCACGTCAAAGGCACGCACGCTGAAAAAGGGGCGTGTCCTTAAGAGGCACTGGATGAAAGGGAGGACACATGGTGGAAGAAGGACGGAGGGGGATGAGGCATTGGGTGGGAAGAGGACATAATAGGGAGAGGGTCAGAAGAAGGGAGGGGACGCAGGGTGAGAGGGGACGCAGGGTGAGAGGGGGGTGTACAGGGTGAGAGGGGGTTGTGCAGGGTGAGAGAGGACGCAGGGTGAGAGGGGACGCAGGGTGAGAGGGGACGCAGGGTGAGAGGGGGGTGTACAGGGTGAGAGGGGGTTGTGCAGGGTGAGAGAGGACGCAGGGTGAGAGGGGACGCAGGGTGAGAGGGGACGCAGGGTGAGAGGGGACGCAGGGTGAGAGGGGGGTGTACAGGGTGAGAGGGGGTTGTGCAGGGTGAGAGAGGACGCAGGGTGAGAGGGGACGCAGGGTGAGAGGGGACGCAGGGTGAGAGGGGACGCAGGGTGAGAGGGGACACAGGGTGAGAGGGGGGTGTACAGGGTGAGAGGGGGTTGTGCAGGGTGAGAGAGGACGCAGGGTGAGAGGGGACGCAGGGTGAGAGGGGACGCAGGGTGAGAGGGGGACGCAGGGTGAGAGGGGGGTGTACAGGGTGAGAGGGGGTTGTGCAGGGTGAGAGAGGACGCAGGGTGAGAGGGGACGCAGGGTGAGAGGGGACGCAGGGTGAGAGGGGACGCAGGGTGAGAGGGGGGTGTACAGGGTGAGAGGGGGTTGTGCAGGGTGAGAGAGGACGCAGGGTGAGAGGGGACGCAGGGTGAGAGGGGACGCAGGGTGAGAGGGGGGTGTACAGGGTGAGAGGGGACGCAGGGTGAGAGGGGGGTGTACAGGGTGAGAGGGGGTTGTGCAGGGTGAGAGAGGACGCAGGGTGAGAGGGGACGCAGGGTGAGAGGGGACGCAGGGTGAGAGGGGACGCAGGGTGAGAGGGGGGTGTACAGGGTGAGAGGGGGTTGTGCAGGGTGAGAGAGGACGCAGGGTGAGAGGGGACGCAGGGTGAGAGGGGACGCAGGGTGAGAGGGGACGCAGGGTGAGAGGGGACGCAGGGTGAGAGGGGGGTGTACAGGGTGAGAGGGGGTTGTGCAGGGTGAGAGAGGACGCAGGGTGAGAGGGGACGCAGGGTGAGAGGGGACGCAGGGTGAGAGGGGACGCAGGGTGAGAGGGGGGTGTACAGGGTGAGAGGGGGTTGTGCAGGGTGAGAGAGGACGCAGGGTGAGAGGGGACGCAGGGTGAGAGGGGACGCAGGGTGAGAGGGGACGCAGGGTGAGAGGGGGGTGTACAGGGTGAGAGGGGGTTGTGCAGGGTGAGAGAGGACGCAGGGTGAGAGGGGACGCAGGGTGAGAGGGGGGTGTACAGGGTGAGAGGGGGTTGTGCAGGGTGAGAGAGGACGCAGGGTGAGAGAGGACGCAGGGTGAGAGGGGACGCAGGGTGAGAGGGGACACAGGGTGAGAGGGGGGTGTACAGGGTGAGAGGGGGTTGTGCAGGGTGAGAGAGGACGCAGGGTGAGAGGGGACGCAGGGTGAGAGGGGACGCAGGGTGAGAGGGGGACGCAGGGTGAGAGGGGGGGTGTACAGGGTGAGAGGGGGTTGTGCAGGGTGAGAGAGGACGCAGGGTGAGAGGGGACGCAGGGTGAGAGGGGACGCAGGGTGAGAGGGGACGCAGGGTGAGAGGGGACACAGGGTGAGAGGGGGGTGTACAGGGGTGAGAGGGGGTTGTGCAGGGTGGAGAGAGGACGCAGGGTGAGAGGGGACGCAGGGTGAGAGGGGACGCAGGGTGAGAGGGGACGCAGGGTGAGAGGGGGGTGTACAGGGTGAGAGGGGGTTGTGCAGGGTGAGAGAGGACGCAGGGTGAGAGGGGACGCAGGGTGAGAGGGGACGCAGGGGTGAGAGGGGACACAGGGTGAGAGGGGGGTGTACAGGGTGAGAGGGGGTTGTGCAGGGGTGAGGAGAGGACGCAGGGTGAGAGGGGACGCAGGGTGAGAGGGGACGCAGGGTGAGAGGGGACGCAGGGTGAGAGGGGGGTGTACAGGGTGAGAGGGGGGTTGTGCAGGGTGAGAGAGGACGCAGGGTGAGAGGGGACGCAGGGTGAGAGGGGACGCAGGGTGAGAGGGGACGCAGGGTGAGAGGGGGGTGTACAGGGTGAGAGGGGGTTGTGCAGGGTGAGAGAGGACGCAGGGTGAGAGGGGACGCAGGGTGAGAGGGGACGCAGGGTGAGAGGGGACGCAGGGTGAGAGGGGACGCAGGGTGAGAGGGGGGTGTACAGGGTGAGAGGGGGTTGTGCAGGGTGAGAGAGGACGCAGGGTGAGAGGGGACGCAGGGTGAGAGGGGACGCAGGGTGAGAGGGGACGCAGGGTGAGAGGGGGGGTGTACAGGGTGAGAGGGGGTTGTGCAGGGTGAGAGAGGACGCAGGGTGAGAGGGGACGCAGGGTGAGAGGGGACGCAGGGTGAGAGGGGACGCAGGGTGAGAGGGGACACAGGGTGAGAGGGGGGTGTACAGGGTGAGAGGGGGTTGTGCAGGGTGAGAGAGGACGCAGGGTGAGAGGGGACGCAGGGTGAGAGGGGACGCAGGGTGAGAGGGGACGCAGGGTGAGAGGGGGGTGTACAGGGTGAGAGGGGTTGTGCAGGGTGAGAGAGGACGCAGGGTGAGAGGGGACGCAGGGTGAGAGGGGACGCAGGGTGAGAGGGGACGCAGGGTGAGAGGGGACACAGGGTGAGAGGGGGGTGTACAGGGTGAGAGGGGGTTGTGCAGGGTGAGAGAGGACGCAGGGTGAGAGGGGACGCAGGGGTGAGAGGGGACGCAGGGTGAGAGGGGACGCAGGGTGAGAGGGGGGTGTACAGGGTGAGAGGGGGTTGTGCAGGGTGAGAGAGGACGCAGGGTGAGAGGGGACGCAGGGTGAGAGGGGACGCAGGGTGAGAGGGGACGCAGGGTGAGAGGGGACACAGGGTGAGAGGGGGGGTGTACAGGGTGAGAGGGGGTTGTGCAGGGTGAGAGAGGACGCAGGGTGAGAGGGGACGCAGGGGTGAGAGGGGACGCAGGGTGAGAGGGGACGCAGGGTGAGAGGGGGGTGTACAGGGTGAGAGGGGGTTGTGCAGGGGTGAGAGAGGACGCAGGGTGAGAGGGGACGCAGGGTGAGGGGACGCAGGGTGAGAGGGGACGCAGGGTGAGAGGGGGGTGTACAGGGTGAGAGGGGGTTGTGCAGGGTGAGAGAGGACGCAGGGTGAGAGGGGACGCAGGGTGAGAGGGGACGCAGGGTGAGAGGGGACGCAGGGTGAGAGGGGGACACAGGGTGAGAGGGGGGGTGTACAGGGTGAGAGGGGGTTGTGCAGGGTGAGAGAGGACGCAGGGTGAGAGGGGACGCAGGGTGAGAGGGGACGCAGGGTGAGAGGGGACGCAGGGTGAGAGGGGGGTGTACAGGGTGAGAGGGGGTTGTGCAGGGTGAGAGAGGACGCAGGGTGAGAGGGGACGCAGGGTGAGAGGGGACGCAGGGTGAGAGGGGACGCAGGGTGAGAGGGGACACAGGGTGAGAGGGGGGTGTACAGGGTGAGAGGGGGTTGTGCAGGGTGAGAGAGGACGCAGGGTGAGAGGGGACGCAGGGTGAGAGGGGACGCAGGGTGAGAGGGGACGCAGGGTGAGAGGGGGGGTGTACAGGGTGAGAGGGGGTTGTGCAGGGTGAGAGAGGACGCAGGGTGAGAGGGGACGCAGGGTGAGAGGGGACGCAGGGTGAGAGGGGACGCAGGGTGAGAGGGGACACAGGGTGAGAGGGGGGGTGTACAGGGTGAGAGGGGGGTTGTGCAGGGTGAGAGAGGACGCAGGGTGAGAGGGGACGCAGGGTGAGAGGGGACGCAGGGTGAGAGGGGGACGCAGGGTGAGAGGGGGGTGTACAGGGTGAGAGGGGGTTGTGCAGGGTGAGAGAGGACGCAGGGTGAGAGGGGACGCAGGGTGAGAGGGGACGCAGGGTGAGAGGGGACGCAGGGTGAGAGGGGACACAGGGTGAGAGGGGGGTGTACAGGGTGAGAGGGGGTTGTGCAGGGTGAGAGAGGACGCAGGGGTGAGAGGGGACGCAGGGTGAGAGGGGACGCAGGGTGAGAGGGGACGCAGGGTGAGAGGGGGGTGTACAGGGTGAGAGGGGGGTTGTGCAGGGTGAGAGGAGGACGCAGGGTGAGAGGGGACGCAGGGTGAGAGGGGGACGCAGGGTGAGAGGGGACACAGGGTGAGAGGGGGGGTGTACAGGGTGAGAGGGGGTTGTGCAGGGTGAGAGAGGACGCAGGGTGAGAGGGGACGCAGGGGTGAGAGGGGACGCAGGGTGAGAGGGGACGCAGGGTGAGAGGGGGGTGTACAGGGTGAGAGAGGACGCAGGGTGAGAGGGGGGTGTACAGGGTGAGAGGGGGTTTGTACAGGGTGAGAGGGGACGCAGGGTGAGAGGGGACACAGGGTGAGAGGGGGGTGTACAGGGTGAGAGGGGGTTGTGCAGGGTGAGAGAGGACGCAGGGTGAGAGGGACGCAGGGTGAGAGGGGACGCAGGGTGAGAGGGGACACAGGGTGAGAGGGGGGTGTACAGGGTGAGAGGGGGTTGTGCAGGGGTGAGAGAGGACGCAGGGTGAGAGGGGGACGCAGGGTGAGAGGGGACGCAGGGTGAGAGGGGACGCAGGGTGAGAGGGGGTTGTGCAGGGTGAAAGAGGACGCAGGGTGAGAGGGGGGGTGTACAGGGTGAGAGGGGGTTGTGCAGTGTGGAGAGGATGCAGGGTGAGAGGGGACGCAGGGTGAGAGGGGGGTGTACAGGGTGAGAGGGGGTTGTGCAGTGTGGGAGAGGATGCAGGGTGAGAGGGGGGTGTACAGGGTGAGAGAGGGGTTGTGCAGGATGAGAGGGGACGCAGGGTGAGAGGGGACACAGGGTGAGGGGGTTGTGCAGGGTGAGAGAGGACGCAGGGTTGAGAGGGGACGCAGGGTGAGAGGGGGGGTGTACAGGGTGAGAGGGGACGCAGGGTGAGAGGGGGGGTGTACAGGGTGAGAGAGGACGCAGGGTGAGAGGGGACGCAGGGTGAGAGGGGACGCAGGGTGAGAGGGGGGTGTACAGGGTGAGAGAGGACGCAGGGTGAGAGGGGGGTGTACAGGGTGAGAGGGGGTTGTACAGGGTGAGAGGGGACGCAGGGTGAGAGGGGACACAGGGGTGAGAGGGGGGGTGTACAGGGTGAGAGGGGGTTGTGCAGGGTGAGAGAGGACGCAGGGTGAGAGGGGACGCAGGGTGAGAGGGGACGCAGGGTGAGAGGGGACACAGGGTGAGAGGGGGGTGTACAGGGTGAGAGGGGGTTGTGCAGGGTGAGAGAGGACGCAGGGTGAGAGGGGACGCAGGGTGAGAGGGGACGCAGGGTGAGAGGGGACGCAGGGTGAGAGGGGGTTGTGCAGGGTGAAAGAGGACGCAGGGTGAGAGGGGGGTGTACAGGGTGAGAGGGGGTTGTGCAGTGTGGGAGAGGATGCAGGGTGAGAGGGGACGCAGGGTGAGAGGGGGGTGTACAGGGTGAGAGAGGGTTGTGCAGGGTGAGAGGGGACGCAGGGTGAGAGGGGACACAGGGTGAGGGGGTTGTGCAGGGTGAGAGAGGACGCAGGGTTGAGAGGGGACGCAGGGTGAGAGGGGGGTGTACAGGGTGAGAGGGGACGCAGGGTGAGAGGGGGGTGTACAGGGTGAGAGAGGACGCAGGGTGAGAGGGGACGCAGGGTGAGAGGGGACGCAGGGTGAGAGGGGACGCAGGGTGAGAGGGGACACAGGGTGAGGGGGTTGTGCAGGGTGAGAGAGGACGCAGGGTTGAGAGGGGACGCAGGGTGAGAGGGGGGTGTACAGGGTGAGAGGGGGTTGTGCAGGGTGAGAGAGGACGCAGGGTGAGAGGGGACGCAGGGTGAGAGGGGACGCAGGGTGAGAGGGGACGCAGGGTGAGAGGGGGGTGTACAGGGTGAGAGAGGACGCAGGGTGAGAGGGGGGTGTACAGGGTGAGAGGGGGTTGTGCAGTGTGGGAGAGGATGCAGGGTGAGAGGGGACGCAGGGTGAGAGGGGGGTGTACAGGGTGAGAGGGGGTTGTGCAGTGTGGGAGAGGATGCAGGGTGAGAGGGGGGTGTACAGGGTGAGAGAGGGTTGTGCAGGGTGAGAGGGGACGCAGGGTGAGAGGGGACACAGGGTGAGGGGGTTGTGCAGGGTGAGAGAGGACGCAGGGTTGAGAGGGGACGCAGGGTGAGAGGGGGGTGTACAGGGTGAGAGGGGACGCAGGGTGAGAGGGGGGTGTACAGTGTGAGAGAGGACGCAGGGTGAGAGGGGACGCAGGGTGAGAGGGGACGCAGGGTGAGAGGGGGGTGTACAGGGTGAGAGGGGGTTGTGCAGGGTGAGAGAGGACGCAGGGTGAGAGGGGACGCAGGGTGAGAGGGGACGCAGGGTGAGAGGGGACGCAGGGTGAGAGGGGACGCAGGGTGAGAGGGGGGTGTACAGGGTGAGAGGGGGTTGTGCAGGGTGAGAGAGGACGCAGGGTGAGAGGGGACACAGGGTGAGGGGGTTGTGCAGGGTGAGAGAGGACGCAGGGTTGAGAGGGGACGCAGGGTGAGAGGGGGGTGTACAGGGTGAGAGGGGGTTGTGCAGGGTGAGAGAGGACGCAGGGTGAGAGGGGACGCAGGGTGAGAGGGGACGCAGGGTGAGAGGGGGTTGTGCAGGGTGAGAGAGGACGCAGGGTGAGAGGGGACGCAGGGTGAGAGGGGGGTGTACAGGGTGAGAGGGGGTTGTGCAGTGTGGGAGAGGATGCAGGGTGAGAGGGGACGCAGGGTGAGAGGGGGGTGTACAGGGTGAGAGGGGGTTGTGCAGGGTGAGAGAGGACGCAGGGTGAGAGGGGACGCAGGGTGAGAGGGGACGCAGGGTGAGAGGGGGTTGTGCAGGGTGAAAGAGGACGCAGGGTGAGAGGGGGGTGTACAGGGTGAGAGGGGGTTGTGCAGTGTGGGAGAGGATGCAGGGTGAGAGGGGACGCAGGGTGAGAGGGGGCTGTACAGGGTGAGAGGGGGTTGTGCAGGGTGAGAGGGGATGCAGGGTGAGGGGACGCAGGATGAGAGGGGGGTGTACAGGGTGAGAGGGGGTTGTGCAGGGTGAGAGAGGACGCAGGGTGAGAGGGGACGCAGGGTGAGAGGGGGTTGTGCAGGGTGAGAGGGGGTTGTGCAGGGTGAGAGAGGACGCAGGGTGAGAGGGGACGCAGGGTGAGAGGGGGGTGTACAGGGTGAGAGGGGGTTGTGCAGTGTGGGAGAGGATGCAGGGTGAGAGGGGACGCAGGGTGAGAGGGGGGTGTACAGGGTGAGAGGGGGTTGTGCAGGGTGAGAGAGGACGCAGGGTGAGAGGGGACGCAGGGTGAGAGGGGGTTGTGCAGGGTGAGAGAGGACGCAGGGTTGAGAGGGGACGCAGGGTGAGAGGGGGGTGTACAGGGTGAGAGGGGGTTGTGCAGGGTGAGAGGGGATGCAGGGTGAGGGGACGCAGGATGAGAGGGGGGTGTACAGGGTGAGAGGGGGTTGTGCAGGGTGAGAGGGGGGTGTACAGGGTGAGAGGGGGTTGTGCAGGGTGAGAGAGGACGCAGGGTGAGAGGGGACGCAGGGTGAGAGGGGGTTGTGCAGGGTGAGAGGGGGTTGTGCAGGGTGAGAGAGGACGCAGGGTGAGAGGGGACGCAGGGTGAGAGGGGGGTGTACAGGGTGAGAGGGGGTTGTGCAGTGTGGGAGAGGATGCAGGGTGAGAGGGGACGCAGGGTGAGAGGGGGGTGTACAGGGTGAGAGGGGGTTGTGCAGGGTGAGAGAGGACGCAGGGTGAGAGGGGACGCAGGGTGAGAGGGGACGCAGGGTGAGAGGGGGTTGTGCAGGGTGAAAGAGGACGCAGGGTGAGAGGGGGGTGTACAGGGTGAGAGGGGGTTGTGCAGTGTGGGAGAGGATGCAGGGTGAGAGGGGACGCAGGGTGAGAGGGGGCTGTACAGGGTGAGAGGGGGTTGTGCAGGGTGAGAGGGGATGCAGGGTGAGAGGGGACGCAGGATGAGAGGGGGGTGTACAGGGTGAGAGGGGGTTGTGCAGGGTGAGAGAGGACGCAGGGTGAGAGGGGACGCAGGGTGAGAGGGGGTTGTGCAGGGTGAGAGAGGACGCAGGGTTGAGAGGGGACGCAGGGTGAGAGGGGGGTGTACAGGGTGAGAGGGGGTTGTGCAGGGTGAGAGAGGACGCAGGGTGAGAGGGGGACGCAGGGTGAGAGGGGACGCAGGGTGAGAGGGGGTTGTGCAGGGTGAGAGAGGACGCAGGGTGAGAGGGGACGCAGGGTGAGAGGGGGGTGTACAGGGTGAGAGGGGGTTGTGCAGTGTGGGAGAGGATGCAGGGTGAGAGGGGACGCAGGGTGAGAGGGGGGTGTACAGGGTGAGAGGGGGTTGTGCAGGGTGAGAGAGGACGCAGGGTGAGAGGGGACGCAGGGTGAGAGGGGACGCAGGGTGAGAGGGGGTTGTGCAGGGTGAAAGAGGACGCAGGGTGAGAGGGGGGTGTACAGGGTGGGAGAGGATGCAGGGTGAGAGGGGACGCAGGGTGAGAGGGGGCTGTACAGGGTGAGAGGGGGTTGTGCAGGGTGAGAGGGGATGCAGGGTGAGAGGGGACGCAGGATGAGAGGGGGGTGTACAGGGTGAGAGGGGGTTGTGCAGGGTGAGGGGGGATGCAGGGTGAGAGAGGATGCAGGGTGAGAGGGGGGTGTACAGGGTGAGAGGGGGTTGTGCAGTGTGGGAGAGGATGCAGGGTGAGAGGGGACGCAGGGTGAGAGGGGGGTGTACAGGGTGAGAGGGGGTTGTGCAGGGTGAGAGGGGACGCAGGGTGAGAGGGGGGTGTACAGGGTGAGAGGGGTTGTACAGGGTGAGAGGGGGTTGTGCAGGGTGAGAGGGTCGCAGGATGAGAAGGGGGTGTACAGGGTGAGAGGGACGCATGGTGAGAGGGGAGTGTACAGGGTGAGAGAGGATGCAGGGTGAGAGGGGGGTGTACAGGGTGAGAGGGGGTTGTGCAGTGTGGGAGAGGATGCAGGGTGAGAGGGGACGCAGGGTGAGAGGGGGGTGTACAGGGTGAGAGGGGGTTGTGCAGGGTGAGAGGGGATGCAGGGTGAGAGGGGGGTGTACAGGGTGAGAGGGACGCATGGTGAGAGGGGAGTGTACAGGGTGAGAGAGGATGCAGGGTGAGAGGGGGGTGTACAGGGTGAGAGGGGGTTGTGCAGTGTGGGAGAGGATGCAGGGTGAGAGGGGACGCAGGGTGAGAGGGGGGTGTACAGGGTGAGAGGGGGTTGTGCAGGGTGAGAGGGGACGCAGGGTGAGAGGGGGGTGTACAGGGTGAGAGGGGGTTGTGCAGGGTGAGAGGGGATGCAGGGTGAGAGGGGATGCAGGGTAAGAGAGGGTTGTGCAGGGTGAGAGGGGGTTGTGCAGGGTGAGAGGGGGTTGTGCAGGGTGAGAGGGGATGCAGGGTGAGAGGGGACGCAGGATGAGAGGGGGGTGTACAGGGTGAGAGGGACGCATGGTGAGAGGGGGGTGTACAGGGTGAGAGGGACGCATGGTGAGAGGGGGGTGTACAGGGTGAGAGAGGATGCAGGGTGAGAGGGGGGTGCACAGGGTGATAGAGGGTTGTGCAGGGTGAGAGGGGGGTGCACAGGGTGATAGAGGGTTGTGCAGGGTGAGAGGGGGGTGTACAGGGTGAGAGAGGACCAGTGCCGGATTAAGAGGGGGGCCTCGGGGATAAGTACCCCTGGCCCCCTTTTTTTAAAGGGCCCCCCGCCGCAGATTGGATCTGTGTTCTGATCTGCGGTATTGCGCTACGCTCCCTGGAGCCGGCGCCACGCGTAGCCGCAGGACAGGTCAGCGGTTGCTGTCCCTGATGGCTCCGGCTCCTGCTCCCGGCTCCACTGCATTGAAAAGGCTGGCCGCGACCTCACGCATGGACTGCCTGTAAAGAGGACAGCTGAGCGACGGCTCAGCTGTCCAATAATATGAGGAGCAGCAGCCTGCGGCTCAGTCATTGGCTGGCCGCGCAGGCTGCAGGGAAGAACTGGAGGACGGCGCGTGGAGGCAGCAGCCAGCACCGAGTCTCAGCCAGCTCTCCTAGGCAGAAGATTATCTGTGGCTGTATGGCTGTATTATGTACTGGGTATATATGTATGTATATATATAATATATATATATATGTGTATATACATACACACACACACACACACACATATATATATATATATATATATATATATATACATACATATATACATGTGTATGTATGTATATATATACACACACACACACACACGTGTGTGTGTGTGTGTGTGTGTGTGTGTGTGTGTGTGTGTGTGTGTGTGTGTGTGTGTGTGTGTGTAAATATGTATACTGTAAGGTGGCATTCCCAGCTGCCTTGTACTGTAATAAACTTGCACTGGTGCCTCCCAATGTCGGGCTCTGGCCGACAAGTAGATCCACCAGGGCGGCACACCACACAACTTGTAATAAAGGAATCTTAAGGTGGGTACACACTGGTAGATATATCTGCAGATCAATTGATCGGCAGATATATCTATGGACGGATCGAGCAGTGTGTTGAGCATACACACTGCCTGATCCATCGGGGAGTGACGTCATGAACTGGACGAGCGTGTACACACGCCCGCCCAGTTCAGCTGTCAATCACCGCCGCCCGCCGCAGCATGTGTACGGGTGGTCGGCCGACCGTCGTACACACACAACGACGTGCCAATATATTGGTAGATATATTGGCCGTCGGCTGTGCTGCGGGGCCGACGCAATACGTCTGTGAACGACGGAGTTCATAGACGTATCGGCCGTACACACTGGCCGACGGACCCGCGATATATCGGCCGTTCAAGAGAACGGCCAATATATCGGCCAGTATGTACGGGCCTTAAGTCCCGTTGATGTCAATGTTTCAGAACTTTTTACTTATGTTCTTGCGTCGGCATCCTGACAAAAGAACATAAGTAAAAAGTTCTGAAACGTTGACGTAGCAGTACTACAAGTCCCAGCAAGCCTCCCCGCAAGCTGGTACTTGGACAACCACAAGTACCAGCATGCGGTGGAAAACCGGGCCCGCTGGTACCTGTAGTACTACTACTAAAAAAATACCTCAATAAAAACAGGACACACAACTTTATTACATACATGCACAACAACATACACACATACTTACCTATGTTCACACGAGGCTCGGTCCTCTTCTCCATGTAGAATCCTTGGGGTACCTGTGGAAAAAATGTTACTCACATAATCCAGTGAAGAATCCGACCTTTGAATAATCCACGTACTTGGCAAAATAAAAAAACGCAAACCCGACCACGCACTGAAAGGGGTCCCATGTTTACACATGGGACCCCTTTCCCCGACTGCCAGGACCCCCCCTGACTCCTGTCAAAGAGGGTCCCTTCAGCCAATCAGGGAGTGCCACGTCGTGGCACCCTCCTGATTGGCTGTGTGCTCCTGTAGTGTCTGATAGGCGGCACACGGCAGTGTTACAATGTAGCGCCTATGCGCTCCATTATAACCAATGGTGGGAACTTTGCGGTCAACGGTGAGGTTACTTTCGGTCAACCGCTGACCGCAAAGTTCCCACCATTGGCTACAATGGAGCGCATAGGCGCTACATTGTAACACTGCCGTGTGCTGCCTGACAGACACTACAGGAGCACACAGCCAATCAGGAGGGTGCCACGACGTGGCACTCCCTGATTGGCTGAAGGGACCCTCTTTGACAGGAGTCAGGGGGGGTCCTGGCAGTCGGGGAAAGGGGTCCCATGTGTAAACATGGGACCCCTTTCAGTGCGTGGTCGGGTTTGCGTTTTTTTATTTTGCCAAGTACGTGGATTATTCAAAGGTCGGATTCTTCACTGGATTATGTGAGTATAATTTTTTTTCACAGGTACCCCAAGGATTCTACATGGAGAAGACGACCGAGCCTCGTGGGAACATAGGTAAGTATGTATGTATGGAGGTGTGCATGTATGTAATAAAGTTGTACTGTCACGGTGTGTGTGTCCTGTGTTTATTGGGGTATTTTTTTTAGTAGTAGTACTACAGGTACCAGCGGGCCCGGTTTTCCACCGCATGCTGGTACTTGTGGTTGTCCAAGTACCAGCTTGCGGGGGAGGCTTGCTGGGACTTGTAGTACTGCTACTAAAAACAACATTCACAATTTCACACTTGGCTATCAGCCCACCATCCGCCGCCCTTGGATGGGGGGACAGCCTCGGGCTTCACCCCTGGCCCTTGGGTGGCTGGAGGGGGGGGACCCCTTGATTGAAAGGGTCCCCACTCCTCCAGGGTACCCCGGCCAGGGGTGACTAGTTGGGGTTTTAATGGCACGGCCGCAGGGACCGATATCAAAGTGTGCCCCGGCTGTGGCATTATCTGTCCAGCTAGTGGAGCCCGGTGCTGGTTTCAGAAATACGGGGGACCCCTACTCTTTTTGTCCCCCGTATTTTTGGAACCAGGACCAGGCGCAGAGCCCAGTGCTGGTTGATTAAATATGGGGGAACCCCTGTCATTTTCCCCCCCATATTTTTTCAACCAGGACCGGCTCAAAGAGCCCGAGGCTGGTTGTGCTTAGGAGGGGGGACCCCACGCAATTGTTTTCAGATTTTTAAAGACTTTAATGAACTTTTTAAGGTACACAATGAAGCTCTGCACGGATCTCACAGATCCGGCCGGGATTCCTTGTGTTTTGTCAGGCAGTGTTTTACTCATCACTCCCGTAAAACACTGCCTGATATTACGAATCACATCGACATCGGAAAAAACGAATGTGCAAAACTCGGCAGCTTAGTGAATGACCGTATCAGGATTCAAAAAGTTGCAGTAAAATGCACCCGATACCATTCGAGATCAAACACCCTTCAAAACGGCAAAAACACGAATATTAGTAAATAAACCCCAAGGAGTCAGAATATTATTCTCTTCCCGTCGCGGAGAGAACATTATGGCAGTCAACTCCTGGTCGACGCAGAGCCCGGTTGCAAAGGATCATACACAGGAAGCTAAGTGATATTTTATTTCTATACTTTGACCTTATTTGCATTGCATGCACATGAGGGAGTGTTGTATTCGGGTAGGCATCCGATAGACTTACCCTACCCAGAGTGGGTAGGCTTGCTTATGTTGATTCTACTTTATAACACTGCAGCAAGCTGCCGCGTGACAGCAGGAGGTGGGACCGGAAAAATGCGGAGGATGTCTCCGGGTGATGATGGGGGAATGTATACAGCTGTTTGGTGTGGCCTCTGTTCAGTCAATCTCGGCGGATTCCGCTGGTAAGTCTAACTGCGTGTGTTAGCCTCCTTCACAACGGTTGGTGACGCATTCTTTTGTGGGACGCAGTCGTTTTAACCGGTTCGATACCGTTCTTTTTTCCTTTTCTGTGCAGACAGTGGAAGGTGAAAAGGTAAGAGTTCTGCAGCCTGGTTAGGTTCGCAGAAGTGAATGTCATTTTCTGTTTCCACCACATCCACCCTGGTCGCTGAGTCTGACGGGCTGGTCCCCACTCCGGTGGGAACTCGTCTACTAATTTTCAGTTGGTCCAGGAATAGACTAGGACCTGTGGGTTTTTTATAGAATCCAAAGGGGAACATTCTGAGTTACGGTTGTTTCCCCTTACTGTTTTTCTAATTGATCTTGCTGTTCCACTCTGGAAGGGGAGGTAGTACGCGACGCCATACAGAGGTGCGTCAGGTTCAGGACATTGTCCGGTTGTCCCTGTATAAAGGTGCAAATCGTTGTTTCTCTCTGACTGTTCTTCGACACAGGGAAGGGCTATTGTTTCCAACGACACAGATGTCGGAGGTGACTTTCAGAGTAGATAATGACCGATTAAGGTTCGGTGTTTTTCCTGTGGAAAGAGGTCTGAGGATCCAGAGTTGGATCAGCTTTGCTGTGACACTTCACCAATGTGTCCCATTACTAAGACAGTTGGGTGCGGCCTCAGAGGCCTTTTTTGGTGAGCAGGTCTAATGCCAGAGTGTCTTTCAAGAGACCATTTGGGAATGTGGTCCGGGTCTCACCTGCACATGCACCAGAATATAATCCTAATGGCCAGGACATCGCTCCTGTGGTGTCTGCTCGGTTCTCTCCTTCTAGAGGGAGGAAGGTTCAGGTTCAAGGGTAGATCCTGGTGTCCGTGCATACAGATCTCCGAGGCTGGGGAGCAGTCCTTACAAGGGACGTATTTCCAGGGAATAAGGTCAAACTTGTCTGAAATAAGCTTTCTTGAATTAAGAGTTAGTTTCGACGAACGTAGTCTTCGTGTTCTGCCCATGTTCGTTCTGCCAGACGACTTGTCAGCAGTGGCGTAAGTAAGCCGCTATGGTGGAACAAGGAGCAAAGCGGCAATGGCAGAAGATGCACAGTTTTGCTGTTGGGTGGAAAGTCTGGAAAACGCTAAAATTAGCAGTCTTCGTTACGGAGGTGAACGACGGAGAAATAGATTTCCTCTGCTGACGCGTTCTCCATCCGGGAGACATTCAGTCATCATCGAGAAGTTTTCACAGACGTGACAAGTCTTTGAGGAATGTCGCTATTGGACAGGTTGGCGTCTCGCCTCAACGAGAGGCCTCAGGGATATTGTTCCAGGTCAAGGGACACTCAAGCTATGGCAGTGGACACCCTAGTGACACCGTGGGTGTTTGTGGTCGGTCTATGTGGCCTCTCAGCTTTCACTTTTTCTGAAGGTGATAAACGTAAGATGAACAAAGGTTCAGGTGATCCTCTTGGATCCGGTCTAGCCAAGGAGGGTTTGCTATCCAGTTTTTTCATGATTTACTCATAGAAGATTCCTGCCCTCTTCCTCTAAGTGAGGGACTGTTACAACAAGATCGGGCGTGTATCAAGACTTTCCGCGGCTGCGTCTGACGGCGTGGCGGTGGAATGCCATATCCTAAGCCGAAAGGGGGTTCCCAGTGAAGTTGTTTCCTCAAATTCTTCAGGCAAGGAAAGAAGTAACGGCAAAGCTTTACCACCGTAGTTGGCGTAACTATGTGTCTTGGTGTGTATCCAGGAAGGCTCCTATGGAAGAATTTCAGCTAGGTCGTTCTTATCCATACTTTACAAGCCGGTGTGGATGCAAGCCTAAAGTTGGGCTCCATTTCAGTGCAGTGTGGCTTAATAAGTTTCTTTACAAAAATTTCTCTCTTGGAAAGTGGTCATGCTATTGGCTTTGACGTCCGCATGGCGGGTGTCGGAAGTGGTGGTTTTGTCTCACAAGAGCCTTGTTTGATCTTTCATGTGGATAGAGAGGAATTGAGAACTCGGTTAGTAGTTCTGTCAAGAGTGGTTTCTGGGTTTCGCAGAAATTGGCCTATTTTGATGCCGGTGGTTACTTAGGCATTAGCTGATTCAAATTCTCTCGATGTAGCCAGGGATTTGAATATTAGGTCACCAATTTGGCTCAGTTTGGAGGAGCAGAGGCTTTGTTTGTCTGGTATGTTCCCACCATGGTTTGGAAGACTGCGTTATGCAGTCTGTTACACGCTGAATCTGTAATGCGATTTGGCATGTTCGTTCTACGGCTGGATTGCAGTCACCGAAGTCTGTGGAGGCCCATTCTATTGGGAAGATGGGCTCTTCTTGGGCGGATGCCCGAGGAGTCTCTGCGGTTCACCTTTGCCGAGCGGAGTCTTGGTCGGGTTCAAACGCTTTGGCTATGCTCTACAAGTTTGATACCCTGGCTGATGGGGACTTCTTGTTTTCTCAATCGGTGCTGCAGAGTCGTCCGCACTCTCCCGCCCGTTCTGGAGCTTTGGTATAGACCCCATGGTCCTTTTGGAGTCCCCAGCATCATCTAGGACGTATGAGAAAATAGGATTTTAGTACCTACCGGTAAATCCTTTTCTCTTAGTCCGTAGAGGATGCTGGACGCCCGTCCCAGTGCGTACTGTGTCTGCAGTTATTGGTTTTGGTTACACCCTGGTGGTGTTTCTTCTCTGTCAGGCTGTTGCTACCGTTCTTCATGCCATGGCATGCGGTGTCTTATTATTGGTTGTGTTGACACACAGGTTGTGTTATATATTCTCTCAGCATGTGGCTGTGTATTGTTCATGCCGTTGGCTGGTATTCTACTGAATGCCACGTTCTACGGTGTGTTTGAGGTGTGAGCTGGTATGACACTCACCGTGTTTATAACAATGAATTCTTTCCTCGAAATGTCCATCTCTCCTGGGCACAGTTTTCTAACTGAGGTCTGGAGGAGGGGCATAGAGGGAGGAGCCAGTTCACACCCAGTTTAAGTCTTTATAGTGTGACCAAGCTCCTGCAGATCTGTCTATACCCCATGGTCCTTTTGGAGTCCCCAGCATCCTCTACGGACTAAGAGAAAAGGATTTACCGGTAGGTACTAAAATCCTATTTTTAATGTTAGACCTCAGGGCCCCCCTGTCCTAAGTACCCCGGGCCCCCCGAAGTCTTAATCCAGCTCTGGAGAGGACGCAGGGTGAGAGGGGGTTGTGCAGGGTGAGAGTGGGATGTACAGGGTGAGAGAGGACGCAGGGTGAGAGGGGGTTGTGCAGGGTGAGAGTGGGATGTACAGGGTGAGAGAGGACGCAGGGTGAGAGGGGGTTGTGCAGGGTGAGAGGGGGTTGTATAGGGTGAGAGAGGACGCAGGGTGAGAGGGGGTTGTGCAGGGTGAGAGTGGGATGTACAGGGTGAGAGAGGACGCAGGGTGAGAGGGGGTTGTGCAGGGTGAGAGTGGGATGTACAGCGTGAGAGAGGACGCAGGGTGAGAGGGGGTTGTGCAGGGTGAGAGGGGGTTGTGCAGGGTGAGAGTGGGATGTACAGGGTGAGAGAGGACGCAGGTGAGAGGGGGTTGTGCAGGGTGAGAGTGGGATGTACAGCGTGAGAGAGGACGCAGGGTGAGAGGGGGTTGTGCAGGGTGAGAGTGGGATGTACAGGGTGAGAGAGGACGCAGGGTGAGAGAGGACGCAGGGTGAGAGTGGGATGTACAGGGTGAGAGAGGACGCAGGGTGAGAGGGGGTTGTGCAGGGTGAGAGGGGGTTGTACAGGGTGAGAGAGGACGCAGGGTGAGAGGGGGTTGTGCAGGGTGAGAGTGGGATGTACAGCGTGAGAGAGGACGCAGGGTGAGAGGGGGTTGTGCAGGGTGAGAGTGGGATGTACAGCGTGAGAGAGGACGCAGGGTGAGAGGGGGTTGTGCAGGGTGAGAGTGGGATGTACAGGGTGAGAGAGGACGCAGGGTGAGAGGGGGTTGTGCAGGGTGAGAGTGGGATGTACAGGGTGAGAGGGGACGCAGGGTGAGAGGGGGTTGTGCAGGGTGAGAGTGGGATGTACAGCGTGAGAGAGGACGCAGGGTGAGAGGGGGTTGTGCAGGGTGAGAGTGGGATGTACAGGGTGAGAGAGGACGCAGGGTGAGAGGGGGTTGTGCAGGGTGAGAGTGGGATGTACAGGGTGAGAGGGGACGCAGGGTGAGAGGGGGTTGTGCAGGGTGGGAGAGGAACATATACGTATGATGATTTTGAATTAATATTAAAGCCTACCAGACCACTAGGTGCACTGCATTGCTCTAGCGGCGGCAGGAACGGGGTGGACCGTGCACCCCACGATGTGGGAGCCCGGTGGCGGCGGCAGGAACAAGAACAGTGAGCACCCCAAGTGGGAGCCCGGCAGCAGCAGGGACGAGAGCCGGCGCATCGCACGTGGGCGTCCGGCGGGGCTACAGCAGGGACGGGAGCAACGTCTATAAGTGCAGCAGGCTGGCCACTTCCTCCGCCTCCTGCTGCGCTCAGCTGCCCTGTCCTGTCTTCTATGTGGCGCTGGCGGCTACGAGTTTGCCTGCCAGTGCCGCGGGGATCCGGGAGCGCTGCAGCTCGGATCGGTGAAGATCCGACCTGTGGCGGCTGACAGGGGGCCCTTTTAGAAAGGGGGGCCCGGGGTGCTTACCCCCAGAAACCCCCCTTAATCCGGCTCTGGCTGCGCTGTACTAAGTTGGCTGTGCTTATTGGCTGTACTGTGTTTATCTGAAGTGTCTGTGTGTTCAGAATCAGCACTACAGTGGGTATTGTCATTGTCATTTGTCAGTTGGGAAAAAAGTAAAAAAATGATTGAATTGCTGCAGTGCGATTGAGCTGCGACGTGTGTTTTTTCAAAGCCCTGTGACTCCATGCAATTTGAACCGAGCTGTGAGTTAAAAAAAGAAAAGTAAAAAATATATATTTATATAGATCTATCGTTTGTACTGTGTGGTGCGTTTTGGGGATCATTCCGAGTTGATCGCTCGCTAGCTAGTTTTAGCAGCCGTGCAAACGCTAGGCCGCCGCCCACTGGGAGTGTGTCTTAGCTCAGCAGAAGTGTGAACGCCTGCAAAAACATTTTGTGTAGTTTCAGAGTAGCTCAAAACCTACTCAACGCTTGCGATCACTTCAGACTATTCAGTTCCGGATTTGACTTCACAAACCCACCCAGCGTTCGCCCAGCCACGCCTGCGTTTTTCTTGGCACGCCTGCATTTTTCCACACACTCCCTGAAAACGGTCAGTTGCCACCCAGAAACACCCACTTCATGTCAATCACTCTGCGGCCAGCAGTGCGACTGAAATGCATCGCTAGACCCTGTGCAAAACTACATAGTTCGTTGTGCCCGTACGTCGCGCGTGCGCATTGCACCACATGCGCAGAACTGCCATTTTTTAGCCTGATCGCTGCGCTGCGAATAAATTCAGCTAGCGATCAACTCGGAATGAGCACCTTTATGCAAAGTGTGCTTTGTTAACGGTGATATCCTGTATAAGTCCTGTGACTCCACGCAGTGATGTGCACATTTAAAAATGGATAATGATCAGTTTAGAGAAAAGCAACCAAATACTAGTGCTGCAGTTGTTGCCACCAGTCACAGTGACGACGCTAGTCCTTCAGCATCATCTACTAAAGCCGTCATTCCTGGAGATAATTATGTATCAGGTGCTGGAAAGGGGGAGGGGTCACAGAAAAACAACAGAGAGGTGGAGGGTGCAAATCCCCACCCCTAAATTTCCCTTCATCACACTAAAAATTACCTGTAATGAGAGCAGTATTTGGATGAGTGTGCGAGAGGCATTGAATGAGAGCAGTACCTCAGAATGGAAGGGTCTCTGTGCACTCCTGGGGTGACGAGGTGGACGGATTGCCTAGTCATGCCGGGAGTGCACACTTGCGATGGAGCTGCTATAGATAAGAGCGTCTCCATCTGTATGTGTGGAATTATTTTTACCCAAATCCTGACAACAATTGTCAAGCTATCTGTAGCATTTGTAAAACCACAGTAATTAGAGGTAGCGAGGTTCACCATCTGGAAACCTCCTCCCTGTTATGTCCTTTGCAACAAGTTATGAAAAGGTTTTGACAACATAAGAAATTTGTGCTAAAAAAAATAACACCAAGCAGTCCAGCATCAGCTAGCTCCCCTCTCTCAGCTATATCCCAGCAACTGCAATCTCCACCGCCAACACCTTCATCCTCAATATCCTCAGTAATGATCAGAGGTAGTCGTGTATCAGCTAGCTCCCCTCTCTCAGCTATATCGTAGCACCTGCAATCTCCACCGCCAACACCATCATCCTCAATATCCTCAATGATGATCAGAGGTAGTCCTGTATAAGCTAGCTCCCCTCCCTCAGCTATATCCCAGCATCTGCAATCTACACCGCTAATACCTTCATCCTCAATATCCTCAGTAATGATCAGAAGTAGTCCTGTATCAGCTAGCTCCCCTCTCTCAGCTATATCCCAACACCTGCAATCTCCACCGCTACCACCTTCATCCTCAATATCCTCAGTAATGATTGGAGGTAGTCCTGTATCAGCTAGCTCCCCTCTCTCAGCTATATCCCAACACCTGCAATCTCCACCGCTACCACCTTCATCCTCAATATCCTCAGTAATGATCAGAGGTAGTCCTGTATTAGCTAGCTCCCCCCTCCCTCAGCTATATCCCAGCACCTGCAATCTCCACCGCTAACACCTCTATCCTCAATATCCTCAGTAATGATCAGAGTTAGTCCTGTATCAGCTAGCGCCCCTCTCTCAGCTATATCCCAGCACCTGCAATCTGCACCGCTACCACCTTCATCCTCAATATCCTCAGTAATGATCAGAAGTAGTCCTGTATCAGCTAGCTCCCCTCCCTCAGCTATATCCCAGCACATGCAATCTCCACTGCTAAAACCTTCATCCTCAATATCCTCAGCAATGATCAGAGGTAGTCCTGTATCAGCTAGCTCCCCTCTCTCACATATATCCCAGCACCTGCAATCTCCACCGCCAACACCATCATCCTCAATAATGATCAGAGGTAGTCCTGTATCAGCTAGCTCCCCTCCCTCAACTATATCCCAGCATCTGCAATCTACACTGCTAATACCTTCATCCTCAATATCCTCAGTAATGATCAGAGGTAGTCCTGTATCAGCTAGCTCCCCTTCCTCAGCTATATCCCAGCACCTGCAATCTACACCGCTAACACCTTCATCCTCAATATCCTCAGTAATGATCAGAGTTAGTCCTGTATCAGCTAGCTCCCCTCTCCCAGCTATATCCCAGCACCTGCAATCTCCACCGCCAACACCTTCATCCTCAATATCCTCAGTAATGATCAGAGGTAGTCCTGTATCAGCTAGCTCCCCTCTCTCAGCTATATCCCAGCACCTGCAATCTACACCGCTAACACCTTCATCCTCAATATCCTCAGTAATGATTGGAGGTAGTCCTGTATCAGCTAGCTCCCCTCCCTCAGCTATATCCCAGCACCTGCAATCTCCACCGCTAACACCTTCATCCTCAATATCTTCAGTAATGATCAGAAGTAGTCCAGTATCAGCTAGCGCCCCTCTCTCAGCTATATCCCAGCACCTGCAATCTCCACCGCTACCACCTTCATCCTCAATATCCTCAGTAATGATTGGAGGCAGTCCTGTATCAGCTAGCTCCCCTCCCTCAGCTATATCCCAGCACATGCAATCTCCACCGCTAACACCTTCATCCTCAATATCCTCAGTAATGATCATAGTTAGTCCTGTATCAGCTAGCGCCCCTCTCTCAGCTATATCCCAGCACCTGCAATCTCCACCGCTACCACCTTCATCCTCTATATCCTCAGTAATGATTGGAGGTAGTCCTGTATCAGCTAGCTCCCCTCCCTCAGCTATATCCCAGCACCTGCAATCTCTACCGCTACCACATTCATCCTCAATATCCTCAGTAATGATCAGAGGTAGTCCTGTATCAGCTAGCTACCCTCCCTCAGCTATATCCCAGCACATTCAATCTCCACCGCTAACACCTTCATCCTCAATATCCTCAGTAATGATCAGAGTTAGTCCTGTATCAGCTAGCTCCCCTCTCAGCTATGTCCCAGCACCTGCAATCTCCACCGCTAACACCTTCATCGTCAATATCCTCAGTAATTATCAGAGGTAGTCCTGTATCTGCTAGCTCCCCTCTCTCAGCTATATACCAGCACATGCAATCTCCACCGCTAACACCTTCATCCTCAATATTCTCAGCAATGATCAGAGGTAGTCCTGTATCAGCTAGCTCCCCTCTCTCACCTATATCCCAGCACCTGCAATCTCCACCGCCAACACCATCATCCTCAATATCCTCAATAATGATCAGAGGTAGTCCTGTATCAGCTAGCTCCCCTCCCTCAACTATATCCCAGCATCTGCAATCTACACCGCTAATACCTTCATCCTCAATATCCTCAGTAATGATCAGAGGTAGTCCTGTATCAGCTAGCTCCCCTCTCTCAGCTATATCCCAGCACCTGCAATCTCCACCGCTAACACCTTCATCCTCAATATCCTCAGTAATGATCAGAGGTAGTCCTGTATCAGCTAGCTCCCCTCTCTCAGCTATATCCCAGCACCTGCAATCTCCACCGCCAACACCATCATTCTCAATATGCTCAGTAATGATCAGAGGTAGTCCTGTATCAGCTAGCTCCCCTCCCTCAGCTATATCCCAGCACCTGCAATCTACACTGCTAACACCTTCATCCTCAATATCCTCAGTAATGATCAGAGGTAGTCCTGTATCAGGTAGCTCCCCTCTCTCAGCTATATCCCAGCACCTGCAATCTCAACCGCTAACACCTTCATCCTTTCTATCCTCAGTAATGATCAGAGGTAGTTCTGTATCAGCTAGCTCCCCTCCCTCAGCTATATCCGAGCACCTGCAATCTCCTCCGCCTTCACCTTCATCCTCAATATCCTCAGTAATGATAAGAGGTAGTCCTGTATCAGCTAGGTCCCATCCCTGATCTATATCCCAGCACATGCAATCTCCACCGCTAACACCTTCATCCTCAATATCCTCAGTAATGATCAGAGGTAATCCTGTATCAGTTAGCTCCCCTCCCTCAGCTATATCCAAGCACCTGCAATCTCCAACAACTTTATCCTCAATAATGATCAGAGGTAGTCCTGTAGCAGCTAGCGCCCCTCTCTCAGCTATATCCCAGCACCTGCAATCTGCACCGCTACCACCTTCATCCTCAATATCCTCAGTAATGATTGGAGGTAGTCCTGTATCAGCTAGCTCCCCTCCCTCAGCTATATCCCAGCACCTGCAATCTCCACCGCTAACACCTTCATCCTCAATATCCTCAGTAATGATCAGAGGTAGTCCTGTATCAGCTAGCTCCCCTCCCTCAACTATATCCCAGCACCTGCAATCTCCAACAACTTCATCCTCAATATCCTCAGTAATGATTAGAGGAAGTCCTGTATCACCTAGCTCCTCTCCCTCAGCTATATCCCAGCACCTGCAATCTCCACCGCTAACACCTTCATCCTCAATATCTTCAGTAATGATCAGAGGTAGTCCTGTATCAGCTAGCTCCCCTCCCTCAGCTATATCCCAGCACATGCAATCTCCACCGCTAACACCTTCATCCTCAATATCCTCAGTAATGATCAGAGGTAGTCCTGTATCAGCTAGCTCCCCTCTCAGCTATGTCCAAGCACCTGCAATCTCCACCGCTAACACCTTCATCGTCAATATCCTCAGAAATTATCAGAGGTAGTCCTGTATCTGCTATCTCCCCTCTCTCAGCTATATCCCAGCACATGCAATCTCCACCGCTAACACCTTCATTCTCAATATCCTCAGTAATGATCAGAGTTAGTCCTGTATCAGCAAGCGCCCCTCTCTCAGCTATATCCCAGCACCTGCAATCTCCACCGCTAATACCTTCATCCTCAATATCCTCAGTAATGATCAGAAGTAGTCCTGTATCAGCTAGCGCCCCTCTCTCAGCTATATCCCAGCACCTGCAATCTCCACCGCTACCACCTTCATCCTCAATATCCTCAGTAATGATTGGAGGTAGTCCTGTATCAGCTAGCTCCCCTCCCTCAGCTATATCCCAGCACCTGCAATCTCTACCGCTACCACCTTCATCCTCAATATCCTCAGTAATGATCAGAGGTAGTCCTGTATCAGCTAGCTCCCCTCCCTCAGCTATATCCCAGCACCTGCAATCTCCAACAACTTCATCCTCAATATCTTCAGTAATGATCAGAGGTAGTCCTGTATAAGCTAGCTCCCCTCTCTCAGCTATATCTCAGCACCTGCAATCTCCACCGCTAACACCTTCATCCTCAATATCCTCAGTAATGATCAGAGGTAGTCCTGTATCAGCTAGCTCCCCTCCCTCAGCTATATCCCAGCACCTGCAATCTACACCGCTAACACCTTCATCCTCAATATCCTCAGCAATGATCAGAGGTAGTCCTGTAGCAGCTAGCTCCCCTCTCTCAGCTATATCCCAGCACCTGCAATCTCCACCGCTAACACCTTCATCCTCAATATCCTCAGTAATGATCAGAGGTAGTCCTGTGTCAGCTAGCTCCCAGCTCTCCCCCAGCACCTGCAATCTCCACTGCTAACACCTTCATCCTCAATATCCTCAGCAATGATCAGAGGTAGTCCTGTATCAGCTAGCTACCTGCTCTCAGCTATATCCCAGCACCTGCAATCTCCACTGCTAACACCTTCATCCTCAATATTCTCAGTAATGATCAGAGGTAGTCCTGTATCAGCTAACTCCCCTCTCTCAGCTATATCCCAGCACCTGCAATCCCCACCGCTACCACCTTCATCCTCAATATCCTCAGTAATGATCAGAGGTAGTCCTGTATCAGCTAGCTCCCCTCTCTCAGCTATATCCCAGCACTTGCAATCTACACCGCTAGAACCTTCATCCTCAATATCCTCAGTAATGATCAGAGGTAGTCCTGTATCAGCTAGCTCCCCTCCCTCAGCTGTATCCCAGCACATGCAATCTCCACCGCTAACACCTTCATCCTCAATATCCTCAGTAATGATCAGAGGTAGTCCTGTATCAGCTAGCTCCCCTCTCAGCTATGTCCCAGCACCTGCAATCTCCACCGCTAACACCTTCATCGTCAATATCCTCAGAAATTATCAGAGGTAGTCCTGTATCTGCTATCTCCCCTCTCTCAGCTATATCCCAGCACATGCAATCTCCACCGCTAACACCTTCATCCTCAATATTCTCAGCAATGATCAGAGGTAGTCCTGTATTAGCTAGCTCCCCTCTCTCAGCTATATCCCAGCACCTGCAATCTACACCGCTAATACCTTCATCCTCAATATCCTCAGTAATGATCAGAAGTAGTCCTGTATCAGCTAGCGCCCCTCTCTCAGCTATATCCCAGCACCTGCAATCTCCACCGCTACCACCTTCATCCTCAATATCCTCAGTAATGATTGGAGGTAGTCCTGTACCAGCTAGCTCCCCTCCCTCAGCTATATCCCAGCACCTGCAATCTCTACCGCTACCACCTTCATCCTCAATATCCTCAGTAATGATCAGAGGTAGTCCTGTATCAGCTAGCTCCCCTCCCTCAGCTATATACCAGCACCTGCAATCTCCAACAACTTCATCCTCAATATCTTCAGTAATGATCAGAGGTAGTCCTGTAGCAGCTAGCTCCCCTCTCTCAGCTATATCTCAGCACCTGCAATCTCCACCGCTAACACCTTCAACCTCAATATCCTCAGTAATGATCAGAGGTAGTCCTGTATCAGCTAGCTCCCCTCCCTCAGCTATATCCCAGCACCTGCAATCTACACCGCTAACACGTTCATCCTCAATATCCTCAGTAATGATCAGAGGTAGTCCTATATCAGCTAGCTCCCCTCCCTCAGCTATATCCCAGCACCTGCAATCTACACCGCTAACACCTTCATCCTCAATATCCTCAGCAATGATCAGAGGTAGTCCTGTAGCAGCTAGCTCCCCTCTCTCAGCTATATCCCAGCACCTGCAATCTCCACCGCTAACACCTTCATCCTCAATATCCTCAGTAATGATCAGAGGTAGTCCTGTGTCAGCTAGCTCCCAGCTCTCAGCTCTACCCCAGCACCTGCAATCTCCACCGCTAACACCTTCATCCTCAATATCCTCAGCAATGATCAGAGGTAGTCCTGTATCAGCTAGCTACCTGCTCTCAGCTATATCCCAGCACCTGCAATCTCCACTGCTAACACCTTCATCCTCAATATCCTCAGTAATGATCAGAGGTAGTCCTGTATCAGCTAACTCCCCTCTCTCAGCTATATCCCAGCACCTGCAATCTCCACCGCTACCACCTTCATCCTCAATATCCTCAGTAATGATCAGAGGTAGTCCTGTATCAGCTAGCTCCCCTCTCTCAGCTATATCCCAGCACCTGCAATCTCCACTGCTAACACCTTCATCCTCAATATCCTCAGTAATGATCAGAGGTAGTCCTGTATCAGCTAGCTCCCCTCTCTCAGCTATATCCCAGCACCTGAAGTCTCCACCGCTAACACCTTCATCCTGAATATCCTCAGTAATGATCAGAGGTAGTCCTGTATCAGCTAGCTCCCCTCTCTCAGCTATATCCCAGGACCTGCAATCTCCACCGTTACCACCTTCATCCTCAATATCCTCAGTAATGATTGGAGGTAGTTCTGTATCAGCTAGCTCTCCTCCCTCAGCTAAATCCCAGCACCTGCAATCTCCACCGCTTACACCTTCATCCTCAATATCCTCAGTAATTATCAGAGGTAATCTTGCATCAGCTAGATCCCCTCCCTCAGCTATATCCCCGCACCTGCAATCTCCACCGCTAACACATTCATCCTCAATATCCTCAGTAATGATCAGAGGTAGTCCTGTATCAGGTAGCTCCCCTCTCTCAGCTATATCCCAGCACCTGCAATCTCCACCGCTAGCACCTTCATCCTCAATATCCTCAGTAATGATCAGAGGTAGTCCTGTATCAGCTAGCTCCCCTCCCTCAGCTATATCCCAGCACCTGCAATCTCCACCGCTAACACCTTCATCCTCAATATCCTCAGTAATTATCAGACATAGTCTTGCATCAGCTAGACCCCTCCCTCAGCTATATCCCAGCACCTGCAATCTCCTCCGCCTTCACCTTCATCCTCAATATCCTAAGTAATGATCAGAGGTAGTCCTGTATCAGTAAGCTCCCCTCCCTCAGCTATATCCCAGCACCTGCAATCTCCACCAACTTCATCCTCAATATCCTCAGTAATGATCAGAGGTAGTCCTGTATCAGCTAGCTCCCCTCTCTCAGCTATATCTCAGCACCTGCAATCTCCACCGCCAACACCTTCATCCTCAATATCCTCAGTAATGATCAGAGGTAGTCCTGTAGCAGCTAGCTCCCCTTTCTCAGCTATATCCCAGCACCTGCAATCTCCACCACCAACACCTTCATCCTCAGTATCCTCAGTAATGATTCGAGGTAGTCCTGTATCAGCTAGCTCCCTGCTCTCAGCTATATCCCAGCACCTGCAATCTACACCGCTAACACCTTCATCCTCTCTATCCTCAGTAATGATCAGAGGTAGTCCTGTATCAGCTAGCTCCCCTCCCTCAGCTTTATCCCAGCACCTGCAATCTCCACCGCCAATACCTTCATCCTCAATATCCTCAGTAATGATCAGAGGTAGTCTTTTATCAGCTAGCTCCCCTCCCTCAGCTATATCCCAGCACCTGCAATCTCCACCGCTAATACCTTCATCCTCAATATCCTCAGGTTTGATCAGAGGTAGTCCTGTATAATCTAGCTCCCCTCCCTCAGCTATATCCCAGCACCTCCAATCTCCACCGCCAACACCTTCATCCTCAATATCCTCAGTAATAATCAGAGGTAGTCCTGTATCAGCTACTGTAGCTCCCCTCTCCCAGCTATATCTCAGCACCTGCAATCTCCACCGCCAACACCATCATCCTCAATATCCTCAGTAATCATCAGAGGTAGTCCTGTATCAGCTAGCTCCCCTTACTCAGCTATATCCCAGCACCTGCAATCTCCACCGCCAACACCTTCATCCTCAATATCCTCAGTAATGATCAGAGGTAGTCCTGTATCAGCTAGCTCCCCTCCCTCAGCTATATCCCAGCACCTGCAATCTCCACCGCTAACACCTTCATCCTCAATATCCTCAGTAATTATCAGACATAGTCTTGCATCAGCTAGACCCCTCCCTCAGCTATATCCCAGCACCTGCAATCTCCTCCGCCTTCACCTTCATCCTCAATATCCTAAGTAATGATCAGAGGTAGTCCTGTATCAGTAAGCTCCCCTCCCTCAGCTATATCCCAGCACCTGCAATCTCCACCAACTTCATCCTCAATATCCTCAGTAATGATCAGAGGTAGTCCTGTATCAGCTAGCTCCCCTCTCTCAGCTATATCTCAGCACCTGCAATCTCCACCGCCAACACCTTCATCCTCAATATCCTCAGTAATGATCAGAGGTAGTCCTGTAGCAGCTAGCTCCCCTTTCTCAGCTATATCCCAGCACCTGCAATCTCCACCACCAACACCTTCATCCTCAGTATCCTCAGTAATGATTCGAGGTAGTCCTGTATCAGCTAGCTCCCTGCTCTCAGCTATATCCCAGCACCTGCAATCTCCACCGCCAACTAGAGATGAGCGGGTTCGGTTCCTCGGAATCCGAACCCGCCCGAACTTCATTTTTTTTTACACGGGGCCGAGCGACTCGGATCTTCCCGCCTTGCTCGGTTAACCCGAGCGCGCCCGAACGTCATCATCCCGCTGTCGGATTCTCGCGAGGCTCGGATTCTATCGCGAGACTCGGATTCTATATAAGGAGCCGCGCGTCGCCGCCATTTTCACACGTGCATTGAGATTCATAGGGAGAGGACGTGGCTGGCGTCCTCTCCGTTTATAGAGAAGAGAGTGAGACTAGAGTAGAGAGAGACACAGTAGTAATTTTGGGGAGCATTAGGAGGAGTACTACTACTTGCTGAAGTGATAGATAGATAGTGTGACTGTATAATGTATATCTGACTTGTGGGGGAGACACTGACAGTGGGGAGCAGTTAGAGTCTAAGAGCAGGACTCAGGAGTACATATAACGTACAGTGCACACTTTTGCTGACAGAGTGCCACACTGCCATTGTGACCACACTGACCACCAGTATAATATATATTGTGATTGTCTGCTTAGGAGTACTACTTGCAAGTTGCTGATAGTGTGACCAGTGACCTGACCACCAGTTTAATAATCACCACCAGTTTAATATATATATATATATATATATATAAAGTCCAGAGGTGAAGCGCACACACTTAAAGGATGTTAGAAGGGTGCCGTGTCAATTGTTATTGATACCATAGTTCCCAATGCTTACCCTGAAAGGGTTTAGACAAAAGGAGACCAGCACACCACCATATGAAAAAATATGAAAAACATTTAATGAATCAGTAGCATTATCAGGCCTTTTGAAAAAAAAATTTAGTACTCATCATGAGGCTTTCAGCAGTATTCAAGCAGAACAGCCGATGGCTGTTCTGCTTGAATACTGCTGAAAGCCTCATGATGAGTACTAAATTTTTTTTTCAAAAGGCCTGATAATGCTACTGATTCATTAAATGTTTTTCATATTTTTTCATATGGTGGTGTGCTGGTCTCCTTTTGTCTAAACCCTTTCAGGGTAAGCATTGGGAACTATGGTATATATATATATATATATATATATATATATAATTGTATATAATATATATATAATATTGTATACCACCTACCCATTTTTTTTTCTTCTTTCTTCTTCTTTATACATACTACTATAGTAGCTTACTGTAGCAGTCTGCGGTGCTGCTGAGCTGACAGTGTCCAGCAGGTCCGTCATCAGTCATTACATAATAAATATATATACCTGTCCGGCTGCAGTACTAGTGATATTATATATATATATATATATATATATATATATATTGATTTCATCTCATTATCATCCAGTCTATATTAGCAGCAGACACAGTACGGTAGTCCACGGCTGTAGCTACCTCTGTGTCGGCAGTCGCTCGTCCATCCATAATTGTATACCACCTACCCGTGGTTTTTTTTTTTCTTTCTTCTTTATACATACTACTATAGTAGCTTACTGTAGCAGTCTGCGGTGCTGCTGAGCCGACAGTGTCCAGCAGGTCCGTCATCAGTCATTACATAATAAATATATCTACCTGTCCGGCTGCAGTACTAGTGTGATATTATATATATATATTGATTTCATCTCATTATCATCCAGTCTATATTAGCAGCAGACACAGTACGGTAGTCCACGGCTGTAGCTACCTCTGTGTCGGCAGTCGCTCGTCCATCCATAATTGTATACCACCTACCCGTGTTTTTTTTTTTTTCTTTCTTCTTTATACATACTACTATAGTAGCTTACTGTAGCAGTCTGCGGTGCTGCTGAGCTGACAGTGTCCAGCAGGTCCGTCATCAGTCATTACATAATAAATATATATACCTGTCCGGCTGCAGTACTAGTGATATTATATATATATATATATATATTGATTTCATCTCATTATCATCCAGTCTATATTAGCAGCAGACACAGTACGGTAGTCCACGGCTGTAGCTACCTCTGTGTCGGCAGTCGCTCGTCCATCCATAAGTATACTAGTATCCATCCATCTCCATTGTTTACCTGAGGTGCCTTTTAGTTGTGCCTATTAAAATATGGAGAACAAAAATGTTGAGGTTCCAAAATTAGGGAAAGATCAAGATCCACTTCCACCTCGTGCTGAAGCTGCTGCCACTAGTCATGGCCGAGACGATGAAATGCCAGCAA
Source organism: Pseudophryne corroboree (assembly GCF_028390025.1). Taxonomy (NCBI): domain Eukaryota; kingdom Metazoa; phylum Chordata; class Amphibia; order Anura; family Myobatrachidae; genus Pseudophryne; species Pseudophryne corroboree. The sequence continues at coordinate 844,409,619 of NC_086449.1, forward strand.
CGTCGTCTGCCAAGGCCGATGCCCAATGTCATAGTACAGAGCATGTAAAATCTAAAACACCAAATATCAGTAAAAAAAGGACTCCAAAATCTAAAATAAAATTGTCGGAGGAGAAGCGTAAACTTGCCAATATGCCATTTACCACACGGCGTGGCAAGGAACGGCTGAGGCCCTGGCCTATGTTCATGGCTAGTGGTTCAGCTTCACATGAGGATGGAAGCACTCAGCCTCTCGCTAGAAAAATGAAAAGACTCAAGCTGGCAAAAGCACCGCAAAGAACTGTGCGTTCTTCGAAATCCCAAATCCACAAGGAGAGTCCAATTGTGTCGGTTGCGATGCCTGACCTTCCCAACACTGGACGTGAAGAGCATGCACCTTCCACCATTTGCACGCCCCCTGCAAGTGCTGGAAGGAGCACCCGCAGTCCAGTTCCTGATAGTCAGATTGAAGATGTCAGTGTTGAAGTACACCAGGATGAGGAGGATATGGGTGTTGCTGGCGCTGGGGAGGAAATTGACAAGGAGGATTCTGATGGTGAGGTGGTTTGTTTAAGTCAGGCACCCGGGGAGACACCTGTTGTCCGTGGGAGGAATATGGCCGTTGACATGCCTGGTGAAAATACCAAAAAAATCAGCTCTTCGGTGTGGAAGTATTTCAACAGAAATGCGGACAACATTTGTCAAGCCGTGTGTTGCCTTTGTCAAGCTGTAATAAGTAGGGGTAAGGACGTTAACCACCTCGGAACATCCTCCCTTATACGTCACCTGCAGCGCATTCATAATAAGTCAGTGACAAGTTCAAAAACTTTGGGCGACAGCGGAAGCAGTCCACTGACCAGTAAATCCCTTCCTCTTGTAACCAAGCTCACGCAAACCACCCCACCAACTCCCTCAGTGTCAATTTCCTCCTTCCCCAGGAATGCCAATAGTCCTGCAGGCCATGTCACTGGCAATTCTGACGATTCCTCTCCTGCCTGGGATTCCTCCGATGCATCCTTGCGTGTAACGCCTACTGCTGCTGGCGCTGCTGTTGTTGCTGCTGGGAGTCGATGGTCATCCCAGAGGGGAAATCGTAAGACCACTTTTACTACTTCCACCAAGCAATTGACTGTCCAACAGTCCTTTGCGAGGAAGATGAAATATCACAGCAGTCATCCTGCTGCAAAGCGGATAACTGAGGCCTTGGCATCCTGGGTGGTGAGAAACGTGGTTCCGGTATCCATCATTACTGCAGAGCCAACTAGAGACTTGTTGGAGGTACTGTGTCCCCGGTACCAAATACCATCTAGGTTCCATTTCTCTAGGCAGGCGATACCGAAAATGTAGACAGACCTCAGAAAAAGAGTCACCAGTGTCCTAAAAAATGCAGCTGTACCCAATGTCCACTTAACCACGGACATGTGGACAAGTGGAGCAGGGCAGGGTCAGGACTATATGACTGTGACAGCCCACTGGGTAGATGTATGGACTCCCGCCGCAAGAACAGCAGCGGCGGCACCAGTAGCAGCATCTCGCAAACGCCAACTCTTTCCTAGGCAGGCTACGCTTTGTATCACCGGTTTCCAGAATACGCACACAGCTGAAAACCTCTTACGGCAACTGAGGAAGATCATCGCGGAATGGCTTACCCCAATTGGACTCTCCTGTGGATTTGTGGCATCGGACAACGCCAGCAATATTGTGTGTGCATTAAATATGGGCAAATTCCAGCACGTCCCATGTTTTGCACATACCTTGAATTTGGTGGTGCAGAATTTTTAAAAAAACGACAGGGGCGTGCAAGAGATGCTGTCGGTGGCCAGAAGAATTGCGGGACACTTTCGGCGTACAGGCACCACGTACAGAAGACTGGAGCAACACCAAAAACGCCTGAACCTGCCCTGCCATCATCTGAAGCAAGAAGTGGTAACGAGGTGGAATTCAACCCTATATATGCTTCAGAGGTTGGAGGAGCAGCAAAAGGCCATTCAAGCCTATACAATTCAGCACGATATAGGAGGTGGAATGCACCTGTCTCAAGCGCAGTGGAGAATGATTTCAACGTTGTGCAAGGTTCTGCTGCCCTTTGAACTTGCCACACGTGAAGTCAGTTCAGACACTGCCAGCCTGAGTCAGGTCATTCCCCTCATCAGGCTTTTGCAGAAGAAGCTGGAGACATTGAAGGAGGAGCTAACACGGAGCGATTCCGCTAGGCATGTGGGACTTGTGGATGGAGCCCTTAATTCGCTTAACATGGATTCACGGGTGGTCAATCTGTTGAAATCAGAGCACTACATTTTGGCCACCGTGCTCGATCCTAGATTTAAAACCTACCTTGGATCTCTCTTTCCGGCAGACACAAGTCTGCTGGGGTTCAAAGACCTGCTGGTGAGAAAATTGTCAAGTCAAGCGGAACGCGACCTGTCAACATCTCCTCCTTCACATTCTCCCGCAACTGGGGGTGCGAGGAAAAGGCTCAGAATTCCGAGCCCACCCGCTGGCGGTGATGCAGGGCAGTCTGGAGCGACTGCTGATGCTGACATCTGGTCCGGACTGAAGGACCTGTCAACGATTACGGACATGTCGTCTACTGTCACTGCATATGATTCTCTCCCCATTGAAAGAATGGTGGAGGATTATATGAGTGACCGCATCCAAGTAGGCACGTCACACAGTCCGTACTTATACTGGCAGGAAAAAGAGGCAATTTGGAGGCCCTTGCACAAACTGGCTTTATTCTACCTAAGTTGCCCTCCCACAAGTGTGTACTCCGAAAGAGTGTTTAGTGCCGCCGCTCACCTTGTCAGCAATCGGCGTACGAGGTTACTTCCAGAAAATGTGGAGAAGATGATGTTCATTAAAATGAATTATAATCAATTCCTCCGTGGAGACATTGACCAGCAGCAATTGCCTCCACAAAGTACACAGGGAGCTGAGATGGTGGATTCCAGTGGGGACGAATTGATAATCTGTGAGGAGGGGGATGTACACGGTGATATATCGGAGGATGATGATGAGGTGGACATCTTGCCTCTGTAGAGCCAGTTTGTGCAAGGAGAGATTAATTGCTTCTTTTTTGGTGGGGGTCCAAACCAACCCGTCATTTCAGTCACAGTAGTGTGGCAGACCCTGTCACTGAAATGATGGGTTGGTTACAGTGTGCATGTCCTGTTTATACAACATAAGGGTGGGTGGGAGGGCCCAAGGACAATTCCATCTTGCACCTCTTTTTTCTTTAATTTTTCTTTGGGTCATGTGCTGTTTGGGGAGTGTTTTTTGGAAGGGCCATCCTGCGTGACACTGCAGTGCCACTCCTAGATGGGCCAGGTGTTTGTGTCGGCCACTAGGGTCGCTTATCTTACTCACACAGCTACCTCATTGCGCCTCTTTTTTTCTTTGCGTCATGTGCTGTTTGGGGAGTGTTTTTTGGAAGGGCCATCCTGCGTGACACTGCAGTGACACTCCTAGATGGGCCCGGTGTTTGTGTCGGCCACTAGGGTCGCTTATCTTACTCACACAGCTACCTCATTGCGCCTCTTTTTTTCTTTGCGTCATGTGCTGTTTGGGGAGTGTTTTTTGGAAGGGCCATCCTGCGTGACACTGCAGTGACACTCCTAGATGGGCCCGGTGTTTGTGTCGGCCACTAGGGTCGCTTATCTTACTCACACAGCTACCTCATTGCGCCTCTTTTTTTCTTTGCGTCATGTGCTGTTTGGGGAGTGTTTTTTGGAAGGGCCATCCTGCGTGACACTGCAGTGCCACTCCTAGATGGGCCAGGTGTTTGTGTCGGCCACTAGGGTCGCTTATCTTACTCACACAGCTACCTCATTGCGCCTCTTTTTTTCTTTGCGTCATGTGCTGTTTGGGGAGTGTTTTTTGGAAGGGCCATCCTGCGTGACACTGCAGTGCCACTCCTAGATGGGCCAGGTGTTTGTGTCGGCCACTAGGGTCGCTTATCTTACTCACACAGCTACCTCATTGCGCCTCTTTTTTTCTTTGCATCATGTGCTGTTTGGGGAGTGTTTTTTGGAAGGGCCATCCTGCGTGACACTGCAGTGACACTCCTAGATGGGCCCGGTGTTTGTGTCGGCCACTAGGGTCGCTTATCTTACTCACACAGCTACCTCATTGCGCCTCTTTTTTTCTTTGCGTCATGTGCTGTTTGGGGAGTGTTTTTTGGAAGGGCCATCCTGCGTGACACTGCAGTGCCACTCCTAGGGGGAAATTTACTAAGCTCCCGATTTTGACCGAGATGCCGTTTTTTCATCAAAGTGTCATCTCGGTAATTTACTAAGCACTAATCACGGCAGTGATGAGGGCATTCGTAATTTTTTGCAAGTTCAGGTAAAAAATTACGAATGAATACACCATCGGTCAAAACGCGGCTGTTTAAGTATGAATCTCGGTCATTTACTAAGAAGTGCAAAGCAAAAAACAAACAAACACTGCCGTGAAAAATTACAACTCGTAAAAAAGTGCTAAAAAAAAACAGACCTTTTTTTTTTATTCGTGATTGGATAGGCATGCACGGATCCATGAGATCCGTGCATGTATATCAGTGGGAAGGGGTGGGAAAGTGCTTATTTGTTCAAAAAAAATTGCGTGAGGTCCCCCCTCCTAAGTATAACCAGCCTCGGGCTCTTTGAGCCGATCCTGGTTGCAAAAATATGGGGAAAAAAATGACAGGGGTTCCCCCATATTTAAGCAACCAGCATCGGGCTCTGCGCCTGGTCCTGGTCCCAAAAATACGGGGGACAAAAAGAGTAGGGGTCCCCCGTATTTTTAAAACCAGCACCGGGCTCCACTAGCTGGACAGATAATGCCACAGCCGGGGGTCACTTTTATATAGTGCCCTGCGGCCGTGGCATCAAAAATCCAACTAGTCACTCCTGGCCGGGGTACCCTGGGGGAGTGGGGACCCCTTCAATCAAGGGGTCCCCCCCCCCAGCCACCCAAGGGCCAGGGGTGAAGCCCGAGGCTGTCCCCCCCCATCCAATGGGCTGCGGATGGGGAGGCTGATAGCCTTTGTTGTAAAAGAAAATATATTGTTTTTAGTAGCAGTACTACAAGGCCCAGCAAGCCTCCCCCGCATGCTGGTACTTGGAGAACCACAAGTACCAGCATGCGACGGAAAAACGGGCCCGCTGGTACCTGTAGTACTACTACTAAAAAAATACCCAAAAAAAGACAAGACACACACACCGTGAAAGTATAATTTTATTACATACATACACACATACATACATACTTACCTTAAGTTCCCACGCAGGTCGGTCCTCTTCTCCAGTAGAATCCAAGGGGTACCTGTTGAAGAAATTATACTCACGAGATCCAGGGGTCCAGGCTCCTCGGGAAATCCAGGGGTAATCCACGTACTTGAAAAAAAAAAAAACCGGTGTCCCGACCACGAACTGAAAGGGGACCCATGTTTGCACATGGGTCACCTTTCCACGAATGCCAGAAACCCACTTTGACTTCTGTCTAAGTGGGTTTCTTCAGCCAATCAGGGAGCGCCACGTTGTAGCACTCTCCTGATCAGCTGTGTGGTTCTGTCCTCACTGACAGGCAGCACACGGCAGTGTTACAATGTAGCGCCTATGCGCTACATTGTAACCAATGCTGGGAACTTTCTGCTCAGCGGTGACGTCACTTTAGGTCAACCGCAGGGCAGAAAGTTCCCATCATTGGTTACAATGGAGCGCATAGGCGCTACATTGTAACACTGCCGTGTGCTGCCTGTCAGTGAGGACAGGACCACACAGCTGATCAGGAGAGTGCTACAACGTGGCGCTCCCTGATTGGCTGAAGAAACCCACTTAGACAGAAGTCAAAGTGGGTTTCTGGCATTCGTGGAAAGGTGACCCATGTGCAAACATGGGTCCCCTTTCAGTTCGTGGTCGGGACACCGTTTTGTTTTTTTTGTCAAGTACGTGGATTACCCCTGGATTTCCCGAGGAGCCTGGACCCCTGGATCTCGTGAGTATAATTTCTTCAACAGGTACCCCTTGGATTCTACTGGAGAAGAGGACCGACCTGCGTGGGAACTTAAGGTAAGTATGTATGTATGTGTGTATGTATGTAATAAAATTATACTTTCACGGTGTGTGTGTCTTGTCTTTTTTTGGGTATTTTTTTAGTAGTAGTACTACAGGTACCAGCGGGCCCGTTTTTCCGTCGCATGCTGGTACTTGTGGTTCTCCAAGTACCAGCATGCGGGGGAGGCTTGCTGGGCCTTGTAGTACTGCTACTAAAAACAATATCTTTTCTTTTACAACAAAGGCTATCAGCCTCCCCATCCGCAGCCCATTGGATGGGGGGGGACAGCCTCGGGCTTCACCCCTGGCCCTTGGGTGGCTGGGGGGGGGACCCCTTGATTGAAGGGGTCCCCACTCCCCCAGGGTACCCCGGCCAGGAGTGACTAGTTGGATTTTTGATGCCACGGCCGCAGGGCACTATATAAAAGTGACCCCCGGCTGTGGCATTATCTGTCCAGCTAGTGGAGCCCGGTGCTGGTTTTAAAAATACGGGGGACCCCTACTCTTTTTGTCCCCCGTATTTTTGGGACCAGGACCAGGCGCAGAGCCCGATGCTGGTTGCTTAAATATGGGGGAACCCCTGTCATTTTTTTCCCCATATTTTTGCAACCAGGATCGGCTCAAAGAGCCCGAGGCTGGTTATGCTTAGGAGGGGGGACCCCACGCATTTTTTTTAATTATTTTACAGTGTTTAATTAAAAAAAAAAAAAAAAAACCCCAGCACGGATCACACAGATCCGGCCGAGATTGATTGTAAAAAAAGTCGGCAGTGTTTTGCTAATCACTGCCGTAAAAATAGGTAAAAAACCACGAATGACATCGACATCGGAACAAAAGAAAAACCCGAATACGACAGCTTAGTAAATCCATCGTAATCAATTCAAAAAGTTGCAATTTTACACTGTCGATGTCATTCGTGATTGAACTTGGACATGAATTTGGAAAATACGAATCTTAGTAAATGTACCCCCTAGATGGGCCCAGTGTTTGTGTCGGCCACTAGGGTCGCTTAGCTTAGTCATCCAGCGACCTCGGTGCAAATTTTAGGACTAAAAATTAATATTGTGAGGTGTGAGGTATTCAGAATAGACTGAAAATGAGTGGAAATTATGGTTTTTGAGGTTAATAATACTTTGGGATCAAAATGACCCACAAATTCTATGATTTAAGCTGTTTTTTAGTGTTTTTTGAAAAAAACACCCAAATCCAAAACACACCCGAATCCGACAAAAAAAATTCGGTGAGGTTTTGCCAAAACGCGGTCGAGCCCAAAACACAGCCGCGGAACCGAACCCAAAACCAAAACACAAAACCCGAAAAATTTCAAGAGCACATCTCTACCGCCAACACCATCATCCTCAATATCCTCAGTAATCATCAGAGGTAGTCCTGTATCAGCTAGCTCCCCTTACTCAGCTATATCCCAGCACCTGCAATCTCCACCGCCAACACCTTCATCCTCAATATCCTCAGTAATGACCGGAGGTAGTCCTGTATCAGCTACCTCCCCTACCTCAGCTATATCCCAGCACCTGCAATCTCCATCTTCATCCTCAATATCTTCAGTAATGATCAGAGGTAGTCCTGTATCAGCTAGCTCCCCTCCCTCAGCTAGATCCCAGCACCTGCAATCTCCACCACCAAAACCTTCATCCTCCGTCTCCTCAGTAATGATCCGAGGTAGTCCTGTATCAGCTAGCTCCCTGCTCTCAGCTATATTCCAGCACCTGCAATCTCCACCGCCAATACCTTCATCCTCAATATCCTCAGTAATGATCAGAGGTAGTCCTGTATCAGCTAGCTCCCCTACCTCAGCTATATCCCAGCACCTGCAATCTCCACTGCCAACACCTTCATCCTCAATATCCTCAGTGATCATTAGAGGTAGTCCTGTATCAGCTAGCTCCCCTCCCTCAGCTATATCCCAGCACCTGCAATCTCCACCGCCAACACCATCATCCTCAATATCCTCAGTAATGACTGGAGGTAGTCCTGTATCAGCTAACTCCCCTCTCTCAGCTATATCCCAGCACCTGCAATCTCCACCGCCAACACCTTCATCCTCAATATCCTCAGTAATGACTGGAGGTAGTCCTGTACCAGCTAGCTCCCCTCCCTCAGCTATATCCCAGCACCTGCAATCTCCACCGCCAACACCTTCATCCTCAATATCCTCAGTAATGATCAGAGGTAGTCCTGAATCAGCTAGCTCCCCTCTCTCAGCTATATCCCAGTACCTGCAATCTCCACCGCCAACACCTTCATCCTCAATATCTTCAGTAGTGATTGGAGGTAGTCCTGTATCAGCTAGCTTCCCTGTATCAGCTATATCCCAGCACCTGCAATCTCCACCGCCAACACCTTCATCCTCAAAATCCTCAGTAATGATTAGAGGAAGTCCTGTATCAGCTAGCTCCCTGCTCTCAGCTATATCCCAGTACCTGCAATCTCCACCGCCAACACCTTCATCCTCAATATCTTCAGTAGTGATTGGAGGTAGTCCTGTATCAGCTAGCTTCCCTGTATCAGCTATATCCCAGCACCTGCAATCTCCACCGCCAACACCTTCATCCTCAAAATCCTCAGTAATGATAAGAGGAAGTCCTGTATCAGCTAGCTCCCTGCTCTCAGCTATATCCTAGCACCTGCAATCTCCACCGCCAACACCTTCATCCTCAATATCCTCAGTAATGATCAGAGGTAGTCCTGTATCAGATAACTCCCCTCCCTCAGCTATATCCCAGCACCTGCAATCCCCACCGCCAACACCTTCATCCTCAATATCCTCAGTAATGACTGGAGGTAGTCCTGTATCAGCTAGCTCCCCTCCGTCAGCTATATCCCAGCACCTGCAATCTCCACCGCTAACACCTTCGGCCTCAATATCCTCAGTAATGATCAGAGGTAGTCCTGTATCAGATAGCTCTCCTCTCCCAGCTATATCCCAGCAACTGCAATCTCCACCGCCAACACCTTCATCCTCAATATCTTCAGTAGTGATTGGAGGTAGTCCTGTATCAGCTAGCTCCCCTGTATCAGCTATATCCCAGCACCTGCAATCTCCACCGCTAACACCTTCATCCTCAAAATCCTCAGTAATGATTAGAGGAAGTCCTGTATCAGCTAGCTCCCCTCTCCCAGCTATATCCCAGCACCTGCAATCTCCACCACCAACACCTACATCCTCAATATCCTCAGTAATGATCAGAGGTAGTCCTGTATCAGCTAGCTCCCCTCCCTCAGCTATATCCCAGCACCTGCAATCTCCACCGCCAACACCTTCATCCTCAATATCCTCAGTAATGATCAGAGGTAGTCCTGTATCAGCTAGCTCCCCTCCCTCAGCTATATCCCAGCACCTGCAATCTCCACCACCAAAACCTTCATCCTCCGTCTCCTCAGTAATGATCCGCGGTAGTCCTGTATCAGCTAGCTCCCTGCTCTCAGCTATATTCCAGCACCTGCAATCTCCACTGCCAATACCTTCATCCTCAATATCCTCAGTAATGATCAGAGGTAGTCCTGTATCAGCTAGCTCCCCTACCTCAGCTATATCCCAGCACCTGCAATCTCCACTGCCAACACCTTCATCCTCAATATCCTCAGTGATCATTAGAGGTAGTCCTGTATCAGCTAGCTCCCCTCCCTCAGCTATATCCCAGCACCTGCAATCTCCACCGCCAACACCTTCATCCTCAATATCCTCAGTAATGACTGGAGGTAGTCCTGTATCAGCTAACTCCCCTCTCTCAGCTATATCCCAGCACCTGCAATCTCCACCGCCAACACCTTCATCCTCAATATCCTCAGTAATGACTGGAGGTAGTCCTGTACCAGCTAGCTCCCCTCCCTCAGCTATATCCCAGCACCTGCAATCTCCACCGCCAACACCTTCATCCTCAATATCCTCAGTAATGATCAGAGGTAGTCCTGAATCAGCTAGCTCCCCTCTCTCAGCTATATCCCAGTACCTGCAATCTCCACCGCCAACACCTTCATCCTCAATATCTTCAGTAGTGATTGGAGGTAGTCCTGTATCAGCTAGCTTCCCTGTATCAGCTATATCCCAGCACCTGCAATCTCCACCGCCAACACCTTCATCCTCAAAATCCTCAGTAATGATTAGAGGAAGTCCTGTATCAGCTAGCTCCCTGCTCTCAGCTATATCCCAGTACCTGCAATCTCCACCGCCAACACCTTCATCCTCAATATCTTCAGTAGTGATTGGAGGTAGTCCTGTATCAGCTAGCTTCCCTGTATCAGCTATATCCCAGCACCTGCAATCTCCACCGCCAACACCTTCATCCTCAAAATCCTCAGTAATGATTAGAGGAAGTCCTGTATCAGCTAGCTCCCTGCTCTCTGCTATATCCTAGCACCTGCAATCTCCACCGCCAACACCTTCATCCTCAATATCCTCAGTAATGATCAGAGGTAGTCCTGTATCAGCTAACTCCCCTCCCTCAGCTATATCCCAGCACCTGCAATCCCCACCGCCAACACCTTCATCCTCAATATCCTCAGTAATGACTGGAGGTAGTCCTGTATCAGCTAGCTCCCCTCCGTCAGCTATATCCCAGCACCTGCAATCTCCACCGCTAACACCTTCGGCCTCAATATCCTCAGTAATGATCAGAGGTAGTCCTGTATCAGATAGCTCTCCTCTCCCAGCTATATCCCAGCAACTGCAATCTCCACCGCCAACACCTTCATCCTCAATATCTTCAGTAGTGATTGGAGGTAGTCCTGTATCAGCTAGCTCCCCTGTATCAGCTATATCCCAGCACCTGCAATCTCCACCGCTAACACCTTCATCCTCAAAATCCTCAGTAATGATTAGAGGAAGTCCTGTATCAGCTAGCTCCCCTCTCCCAGCTATATCCCAGCACCTGCAATCTCCACCACCAACACCTACATCCTCAATATCCTCAGTAATGATCAGAGGTAGTCCTGTATCAGCTAGCTCCCCTCCCTCAGCTATATCCCAGCACCTGCAATCTCCACCGCCAACACCTTCATCCTCAATATCCTCAGTAATGACTGGAGGTAGTCCTGTATCAGCTAGCTCCCCTCCCTCAGCTATATCCCAGCACCTGCAATCTCCACCGCTAACACCTTCATCCTCAATATCCTCAGTAATGATCAGAGGTAGTCCTGTATCAGCTAGCTCCCCTCTCTCAGCTATATCCCAGTACCTGCAATCTCCACTGCCAACACCTTCATCCTCAATATCTTCAGTAGTGATTGGAGGTAGTCCTGTATCAGCTAACTCCCCTCCCTCAGCTATATCCCAGCACCTGCAATCTCCACCGCTAACACCTTCATCCTCAATATCCTCAGTAATGATCAGAGGTAGTCCTGTATCAGCTAGCTCCCCTCTCTCAGCTATATCCCAGCACCTGCAATCTCCACCACCAACACCATCATCCTCAATATACTCAGTAATAATCAGAGGTAGTCCTGTATCAGCTAACTCCCCTCCCTCAGCTATATCCCAGCACCTGCAATCCCCACCCCCAACACCTTCATCCTCAATATCCTCAGTAATGACTGGAGGTAGTCCTGTATCAGCTAGCTCCCCTCCGTCAGCTATATCCCAGCACCTGCAATCTCCACCACCAACACCTTCATCCTCAATATCCTCAGTAATGATCAGAGGTAGTCCTGTATCAGCTAGCTCCCCTCTCTCAGCTATATCCCAGCACCTGCAATCCCCACCGCCAACACATTCATCCTCAATATACTCCGTAATAATCAGAGGTAGTCCTGTATCAGCTAACTCCCCTCCCTCAGCTATATCCCTGCACCTGCAATCCCCACCGCCAACACCTTCATCCTCAATATCCTCAGTAATGACTGGAGGTAGTCCTGTATCAGCTAGCTCCCCTCCGTCAGCTATATCCCAGCACCTGCAATCTCCACCGCTACCACCTTCAGCCTCAATATCCTCAGTAATGATCAGAGGTAGTTGTATCAGATAGCTCTCCTCTCCCAGCTATATCCCAGCACCTGCAATCTCCACCGCCAACACCTTCATCCTCAAAATCCTCAGTAATGATTAGAGGAAGTCCTGTATCAGCTAGCTCCCCTCTCCCAGCTATATCCCAGCACCTGCAATCTCCACCGCCAACAACTTCATCCTCAAAATCCTCAGTAATGATCAGAGGTAGTCCTGTATCAGGTAGCTCCCCTCTCTCAGCTATATCTCAGCACCTGCAATCTCCACCGCCAGCACCATCATCCTCAATATCCTCAGTAATTATCAGAGGTAGTCCTGTATCAGCTAGCTCCCCTACCTCAGCTATATCCCAGCACCTGCAATCTCCACCGCCAACACCTTCATCCTCAATATCCTCAGCAATGACTGGAGGTAGTCCTGTATCAGCTAGCTCTCCTACGTCAGCTATATCCCAGCACCTGCAATCTCCACCGCCAACACCTTCATCCTCAATATCCTCAGCAATGACTGGAGGTAGTCCTGTATCAGCTAGCTCTCCTACCTCAGCTATATTCCAGCACCTGCAATCTCCACCGCTAACACCTTCAGCCTCAATATCCTCAGTAATGATCAGAGGTAGTCCTGTATCAGCTAGCTCCCGTCTCTCAGCTATATCCCAGCACCTGCAATCTCCACCGCCAACACCTTCATCCTCAATATCTTTAGTTATGATTGGAGGTAGTCCTGTATCAGCTAGCTCCCCTGTCTCAGCTATATCCCAGCACCTGCAATCTCCACCGCCAACACCTTCATCCTCAATATCCTCAGTAATGATTAGAGGTAGTCCTGTATCAGCTAGCTCTCCTCCCTCAGCTATATCCCAGCACCTGCAATCTCCACCGCCAACACCTTCATCCTCAATATCCTCAGTAATGATCAGAGGTAGTCCTGAATCAGCTAGCTCCCCTCTCCCAGCTATATCCCAGTACCTGCAATCTCCACCGCCAACACCTTCATCCTCAATATCTTCAGTAGTGATTGGAGGTAGTCCTGTATCAGCTAGCTTCCCTGTATCAGCTATATCCCAGCACCTGCAATCTCCACCGCCAACACCTTCATCCTCAAAATCCTCAGTAATGATTAGAGGAAGTCCTGTATCAGCTAGCTCCCTGCTCTCAGCTATATCCCAGCACCTGCAATCTCCACCGCTAACACCTTCATCCTCAATATCCTCAGTAATGATCAGAGGTAGTCCTGTTTTAGCTAGCTCCTCTCCCAGCTATATCTCAGCACCTGCAGTCTCCGCCGCCAACACCATCATCCTCAATATACTCAGTAATAATCAGAGGTAGTCCTGTATCAGCTAACTCCCCTCCCTCAGCTATATCCCAGCACCTGCAATCCCCACCGCCAACACCTTCATCCTCAATATCCTCAGTAATGACTGGAGGTAGTCCTGTATCAGCTAGCTCCCCTCCGTCAGCTATATTCCAGCACCTGCAATCTCCACCGCTAACACCTTCGGCCTCAATATCCTCAGTAATGATCAGAGGTAGTCCTGTATCAGATAGCTCTCCTCTCCCAGCTATATCCCAGCAACTGCAATCTCCACCGCCAACACCTTCATCCTCAATATCTTCAGTAGTGATTGGAGGTAGTCCTGTATCAGCTAGCTCCCCTGTATCAGCTATATCCCAGCACCTGCAATCTCCACCGCCAACACCTTCATCCTCAAAATCCTCAGTAATGATTAGAGGAAGTCCTGTATCAGCTAGCTCCCCTCTCCCAGCTATATCCCAGCACCTGCAATCTCCACCACCAACACCTACATCCTCAATATCCTCAGTAATAATCAGAGGTAGTCCTGTATCAGCTAGCTCCCCTCCCTCAGCTATATCCCAGCACCTGCAATCTCCACCGCCAACACCTTCATCCTCAATATCCTCAGTAATGACTGGAGGTAGTCCTGTATCAGCTAGCTCCCCTCCCTCAGCTATATCCCAGCACCTGCAATCTCCACCGCTAACACCTTCATCCTCAATATCCTCAGTAATGATCAGAGGTAGTCCTGTATCAGCTAGCTCCCCTCTCTCAGCTATATCCCAGTACCTGCAATCTCCACTGCCAACACCTTCATCCTCAATATCTTCAGTAGTGATTGGAGGTAGTCCTGTATCAGCTAACTCCCCTCCCTCAGCTATATCCCAGCACCTGCAATCTCCACCGCTAACACCTTCATCCTCAATATCCTCAGTAATGATCAGAGGTAGTCCTGTATCAGCTAGCTCCCCTCTCTCAGCTATATCCCAGCACCTGCAATCTCCACCACCAACACCATCATCCTCAATATACTCAGTAATAATCAGAGGTAGTCCTGTATCAGCTAACTCCCCTCCCTCAGCTATATCCCAGCACCTGCAATCCCCACCCCCAACACCTTCATCCTCAATATCCTCAGTAATGACTGGAGGTAGTCCTGTATCAGCTAGCTCCCCTCCGTCAGCTATATCCCAGCACCTGCAATCTCCACCACCAACACCTTCATCCTCAATATCCTCAGTAATGATCAGAGGTAGTCCTGTATCAGCTAGCTCCCCTCTCTCAGCTATATCCCAGCACCTGCAATCCCCACCGCCAACACATTCATCCTCAATATACTCCGTAATAATCAGAGGTAGTCCTGTATCAGCTAACTCCCCTCCCTCAGCTATATCCCTACACCTGCAATCCCCACCGCCAACACCTTCATCCTCAATATCCTCAGTAATGACTGGAGGTAGTCCTGTATCAGCTAGCTCCCCTCCGTCAGCTATATCCCAGCACCTGCAATCTCCACCGCTACCACCTTCAGCCTCAATATCCTCAGTAATGATCAGAGGTAGTCCTGTATCAGATAGCTCTCCTCTCCCAGCTATATCCCAGCAACTGCAATCTCCACCGCCAACACCTTCATCCTCAATATCTTCAGTAGTGATTGGAGGTAGTCCTGTATCAGCTAGCTCCCCTGTATCAGCTATATCCCAGCACCTGCAATCTCCACCGCCAACACCTTCATCCTCAAAATCCTCAGTAATGATTAGAGGAAGTCCTGTATCAGCTAGCTCCCCTCTCCCAGCTATATCCCAGCACCTGCAATCTCCACCGCCAACACCATCATCCTCAATATCCTCAGTAATTATCAGAGGTAGTCCTGTATCAGCTAGCTCCCCTACCTCAGCTATATCCCAGCACCTGCAATCTCCACCGCCAACACCTTCATCCTCACTATCCTTAGCAATGACTGGAGGTAGTCCTGTTTCAGCTAGCTCTCCTACGTCAGCTATATCCCAGCACCTGCAATCTCCACCGCCAACACCTTCATCCTCAATATCCTCAGCAATGACTGGAGGTAGTCCTGTATCAGCTAGCTCTCCTACGTCAGCTATATCCCAGCACCTGCAATCTTCACCGCCAACACCATCATCCGCAATATCCTCCGTAATGATAAGAGGTAGTCCTGTATCAGCTAGCTCCCCTCTCCCAGCTATATCTCAGCACCTGCAATCTTCACCGCCAACACCATCATCCTCAATATCCTCAGTAATGATCAGTGGTAGTCCTGTATCAGCTAGCTCCCCTCTCTCAGCTATATCCCAGCACCTGCAATCTCCACTGCCAACACCTTCATCCTCAATATCCTAAGTAATGATCAGAGGTAGTCCTGAAGCAGCTAGCTCCCCTCTCCCAGTTATATCCCAGCACCTGCAATCTCCACCGCCAACACCTTCATCCTCAATATCCTCAGCAATGATCAGAGGTAGTCCTGTATCAGCTAGCTCCCCTCCCTCAGCTATATCCCAGCACCTGCAATCTCCACCACCAACACCTTCATCCTCAATATCCTCAGTAATGATCAGAGGTAGTCCTGTATCAGCTAGCTCCCCTCTCTCAGCTATATCCCAGCACCTGCAATCTCCACCGCTAACACTTTCATCCTCAATATCTTCAGTAATGATCAGAGGTAGTCCTGTATCAGCTAGCTACTCTCCCTCAGCTATATCCCTGCACCTGCAGTCTCCACCGCCAACACCTTCATCCTCAATATCATCAGTAATGATTGGAGGTAGTCCTGTATCAGCTAGCTCCTCTCCCTCAGCTATATCCCAGCATCTGCAATCTCCACCGCCAACACCTTCATCCTCAATATCCTCAGTAATGATCAGAGCTAGTCCTGTATCAGCTAGCTCCCCTCTCTCAGCTATATCCCAGCACCTGCAATCTCCACCGCTAACACTTTCATCCTCAATATCTTCAGTAATGATCAGAGGTAGTCCTGTATCAGCTAGCTACTCTCCCTCAGCTATATCCCAGCACCTGCAATCTCCACCGCCAACACCTTCATCCTCAATATCATCAGTAATGATTGGAGGTAGTCCTGTATCAGCTAGCTCCTCTCCCTCAGCTATATCCCAGCATCTGCAATCTCCACCGCCAACACCTTCATCCTCAATATCCTCAGTAATGATCAGAGGTAGTCCTGTATCAGCTAGCTCCCCTCTCTCAGCTATATCCCAGCACCTGCAATCTCCACCGCTAACACCTTCATCCTCAATATCTTCAGTAATGATCAGAGGTAGTCCTGTATCAGCTAGCTCCCCTCTCCCAGCTATATCTCAGCACCTGCAATCTCCACCGCCAACACCTTCATCCTCAATATCCTCAGTAATGATCAGAGGTAGTCCTGTATCAGCTAGCTACTATCTCTCCACTATATCCCAGCACCTGCAATCTCCACCGCTAACACCTTCATCCTCAATATCCTCAGTAATCTTTGGAGGTGGTGCTGCATCCAGTTGTTAAGGATAGGTGACTTCTCCCCTAGCCAGGATTCCTCAGAAGAATCCTTCAGTGCTAGGCCTGCTGCTAGATGGAGGTACAGAGACAGAGAGAGAGAGAGAGAGCAATAGAGAGGTAGATGGTGGTACAGAGACAGAGAGAGAGCAATAGAGAGGTAGATGGAGGTACAGAGACAGAGAGAGAGCAATAGAGAGGTAGATGGAGGGATAGAGAGAGAGAGAGAATACTGGAGAGATCTAGAGACAAATCGCGAACCAACCGGAACTATTGCGATCACCCCGTGGGTGCAGGTACAGCTCTAATCCTGCGCATCTGCGGGGGGCTGCAGAAAATGTGATCGCCTCTGTCTTTCAATCAGGCAGAGGAGGTCGCGGGGCGGGAGGGGGTGTGCAGGGCTCTGTTTCCAGGGCGGAGACGGAGTATTGTGGGGGTGGAGCAAGGCAAACGGGGGTAAGTGTGGCGTGAATGGGGGCGTGGCATGATGTCACGCAGCTGTGATTGGGAACATGGCGGCGAGCCTCCTGCGTGCACAGCTAAGCTGCGCCAGAAGGAGGCATTCCTAATTCCTGTGTTGAAGCAGAAATTGCGATGCGATCGCAATTTCAGCTTCATCAAGGGGAGGCGCCAGTCAGCATGCTAGCAAAAGAATTGCAAATTCTGCTAATTAGCAGAATTTGCAATCCATACTGAATTAGGCCCATAGTCGGAGAGAGACAGAAAGAGAGTAATATAGAGTTAGTTGGAGAGAGACAAAGAGTAATATAGAGTTAGTCGGAGAGAGACAGACAGTAATAGAGAGATAGTCAGAAAGATACAGACAGTAATAGAAAGGTAGTCAGAGAGAGACAGACAGTAATAGAGAGGTAGGCAGAGAGAGAGAGAGAGACACAGACAGGAATAGAGATGTAGAAGGAAGGGAGACAGACAGGAATAGAGAGGTAGGTGGAGAGAGACAGACAGTAATAGAGAGGTAGTCGGGGACAGACAGACAGTATTAGAGAGGTATTTAATCACCCCTGATAGGGATGTATACTCCATGTATGTACACATTTATTACTGTACTCTTTTTCTCTTTTTTATTTCCACTATTTATATTCTTCTGATGTCCGGATTCTATGTATGTACACATATTATCTTCCATTTTACATGGATAAATTTGTTATTCTACAATGTATCTTAATATTAACATCACTAATTATTGCTCATTATAGAAGTTATTATTATATTTATTGAACCTCCTGGTCCAACTCTCCCATCTCCTTGATCCAATCCGAACCACTGATCGTGACCACTTTACACACTTTTCGTATTTTGATTATTATGCAATTATCCCTCTGATATGGACCCTTGGTTGCCGTGGGGATGGGCAGTGTGGTGTGCGTTACCTAGGTGACGCGCACTACGGTGTCCGTTGCCATGGTAACCCTTACGCCCACAAGTCATCGTGGTCACGTTTGGATGACACACAATTCTCTGCCGCGCACAACCACTGACGTAGGCTGGACTCGACGAGCGCGTCAGTGAACCGGATGCGGCGGCTGGTGACGCGCCCTGTGGGGATGCTCACATGCCGTCGCCCGGACTCTCTGTCGCGGATTAATGACATGCCGCCTCCATGTTAGGTATAGGTCTCTCATTAAGAGACTTTCTTTTCACCTGTCTATACTCTGGCCGGTCGAATCTGTGCAATATACGGACAAAAACCCTCAGTCAGATTATTAAAGGACCAATAGGAGTCTCTTCTCAACCCATTTCGGGTTTTACACTACCCCGTCCCCTTACTGCATCATGCGAGTCATGTGATTTGTTTTTTAGAGAAATGAATATGTTTTAAGTTATGAATAACAAGGCATATTATACATATGATTAATTATGTGTTGATTATTCAACATTTTATATTTTCTGTCTGTCATTATTTGGTCATTAATGAGAGGATTTGGTCACTGTCAATCACATATGCAAATGAGTAACCATATTGGAAAGGGTATAAAAACCCTGGTTAGCAGCACTATCAATACCTTGAAAAAGTTGCGTGAACGCAACGAAACGCGTTGGTGATTGTTGCTGTGCGTGCCCACTGTCTACCATTCAATCTCCTGAGGAACTTCTACCTGGACCAGGTCCCCACCATTGCCTCCATTTGCGGACACCGTTAGAAGGACATCTTTCCATCGTGGAACCTTTACACAGCCATACAAGGGACAAGCTTCTGCGGATGCCAACCGCTTAAACACCTTGGACAACTGCTGGTGGTAAATATTTACACGATGGATTACTAACGGGACACCCAGAGTCTATTAATAGGGGACTGTCTTTTGGAACAGGTTTGAACTTTACTCACTAACTCTCACTGAGATCGAGAGGGGCACAGCTGTTTTTGAGATCCAACACCCATTTGTGTTCTCCAATTTTTTTCACATTGTGTATTTTTTAAACATTTTTACTCTCTTTTATTATTCAAATAAATGTGTGATTTTCTATGTGACATTCTTTTCTCATATATGACCAATCAGCGCTTCAATTTTCCTTTGTATAGTATTAGAGAGGTAGAAGGAAAGGATGAAAGAGATAGTAATAGAGAGGTAGAAGAAAAAGGAGACAGGGACAGTAATAGAGAGGTAGAAGGAAAGGGAGACATGGACAGTAATAGAGAGGTAGAAGGAAAGGAGGACAGAGAGTAATAGAGAGGTAGAAGAAAAGGGAGACAGAGACAGTAATAGAGAGGTAGAACGAAAGGAGGACAGGGAGTAATAGAGAGGTAGAAGGAAAGAAGGATAGAGAGTAATAGAGAGATAGAAGGAAAGGACAGAGACTAATAGAGAGGTAAAAGGAAAGGAGGACAGAGTAATAGAGAGGTAGAAGGAAAGGGAGACAGAGACAGTAATAGAGAGGTAGAAGGAATGGGAGACAGAGAGTAATAGAGAGGTAGAAGGAAAGAGACAGAGAGTAATAGAGAGGTAGAAGGAAAGGGCAACAGAGAGTAATAGAGAGGTACGAGGAATGGGAGACAGAGTAATAGAGAGGTAGAAGGAAATGGCGACAGAGACAGTAATAGAGAGGTAGGAGGAAAGGGCGACAGAGAGTAATAGAGAGGTAGAAGGATAGTGTGACGGAGAGTAATAGAGAGGTAGAAGGAAAGGATGACAGAGAGTAATAGAGAGATAGAAGGAAAGGAGGACAGAGAGTAACAGAGAGGTAGAAGGAAAAGAGGACAGAGACAGAAATAGAGAGGTAGAAAGAAAGTAGGACAGGGAGTAATAGAGAGGTAGAAGGAAAGGGAGATAGAAAAGAATAGAGAGGTAGAACAAAAGGAGGACAGAGTAATAGAGAGGTAGAAGGAAAGGAGGACAGAGTAATAGAGAGGCAGAAGGAAAGGATGACAGAGAGTAATAGAGAGGTAGAAGGAAAGGAGGACAGAGAGTAATAGAGAGGTAGAAGGAAATGGAGACAGAGAGTAATAGAGAGGTAGAAGGAAAAGGAGACAGAGACAGTAATAGGTAAATGAAAAGGGAGACAGAGACAGTAATAGAGAGGTAGAAGTAAAGGTGGACAGAGAGTAATAGAGAGCTAGAAGGAAAGGAGGACAGAGAGTAATAGAGAGGTAGAAGGAAAAGGAGACAGAGACAGTAATAGAGAGGTAGAACAAAAGGAGGACAGAGAGTAATAGAGAAGTAGAAGGAAATGGCGACAGAGATAGTAATAGAGAGTTAGAAGGAAAGGGAGACAGGGAGTAATAGAGAGGTAGAAGGAAAGGGCGACAGAGACAGTAATAGAGAGGTAGAAGGAAATGATGACAGAGACAGTAATAGAGAGGTAGAAGAAAAGGGAGACAGAGACAATAATAGAGAGGTAGAAGGAAAGGTGGACAGAGAGTAATAGAGAGGTAGAAGGAAAGGAGGACAGAGAGTAATAGAGAGGTAGAAGGAAAGGATGACAGGGAGTAATAGAGAGGTAGAACGAAAGGGAGACAGAAAATAATGGAGAGGTAGAACAAAAGAAGAACATAGAGTAATAGAGAGGTAGAAGGAAAGGAGGACAGAGAGTAATAGAGAGATAGAAGGAAAGGAGGACAGAGAGTAATAGAGAGGTAGAAGGAAAAGAGGACAGAGACAGAAATAGAGAGGTAGAAAGAAAGGAGGACAGGGAGTAATAGAGAGGTAGAAGGAAAGGGAGATAGAAAAGAATAGAGAGGTAGAACAAAAGGAGGACAGAGTAATAGAGAGGTAGAAGGAAAGGAGGACAGAGAGTAATAGAGAGGCAGAAGGAAAGGATGACAGAGAGTAATAGAGAGGTAGAAGGAAAGGAGGACAGAGAGTAATAGAGAGGTAGAAGGAAATGGAGACAGAGAGTAATAGAGAGGTAGAAGGAAAAGGAGACAGAGACAGTAATAGGTAAATGAAAAGGGAGACAGAGACAGTAATAGAGAGGTAGAAGTAAAGGTGGACAGAGAGTAATAGAGAGCTAGAAGGAAAGGAGGACAGAGAGTAATAGAGAGGTAGAAGGAAAAGGAGACAGAGACAGTAATAGGTAAATGAAAAGGGTGACAGAGATAGTAATAGAGAGGTAAATGAAAAGGGAGACAGAGACAGTAATAGAGAGGTAGAAGGAAAGTGAGACAGAGTAATAGAGAGGTAGAAGGAAAGGGTGATAGAGACAGTAATAGAGAGTTAGAAGGAAAGGGAGACAGGGAGTAATAGAGAGGTAGAAGGAAAGGATGACAGAGACAGTAATAGAGAGGTAGAAGAAAAGGGAGACAGGGACAGTAATAGAGAGGTAGAAGGAAAGGAGGACAGAGAGTAATAGAGAGGTAGAAGGAAAAAAGGACAGAGAGTAATAGAGAGGTAGAAGGAAAGGAGGACAGAGAGTAATAGAGAGGTAGAAGGAAAGGAGGACAGAGAGTAATAGAGAGATAAAAGGAAAGGGGCGACAGAGAGTAATAGAGAGGTAGAAGGATAGGGTGACGGAGAGTAATAGAGAGGTAGAAGGAAAGGATGACAGAGAGTAATAGAGAGGTAGAAGGAAAGGAGGACAGAGAGTAATAGAGAGGTAGAAGGAAAGGGAGACAGAGAGTAATAGAAAGGTAGAAGGAAAGGATGACAGGGAGTAATAGAGAGGTAAAAGGAAAGGGAGACAGAGTAATAGAGAGGTAGAAGGAAAGGATGACAGAGAGTAATAGAGAGGTAGAAGGAAAGGAGGACAGAGAGTAATAGAGAGGTAGAAGGAAAGGGAGACAGAGAGTAATAGAGAGGTAAAAGGAAAGGAGGACAGAGAGTAATAGAGAGGTAGAAGGAAAGGGAGACAGAGAGTAATAGAGAGGTAGAAGGAAAGGAGGACAGAGAGTAATAGAGAGGTAGAAGGAAAGGATGACAGGGAGTAATAGAGAGGTAGAAGGAAAGGAGGACAGACAGTAAAGGAGAGGTATAAGGAAAGGGAGACAGAGTAATAGAGAGGTAGAAGGAAAGGATGACAGGGAGTAATAGAGAGGTAGAAGGAAAGGAGGACAGACAGTAATAGAGAGGTAGAAGGAAAGGGAGACAGAGTAATAGAGAGGTAGAAGGAAAAGGAGACAGACAGTAATAGAGAGGTAGAAGTAAAGGTGGACAGAGAGTAATAGAGAGGTAGAGGGACAGGGAGACAGAGTAATAGAGAGGTAGAAGGAAAGGGAGACAGAGAGTAATAGAGAGGCAGAAGGAAAGGGAGACAGACAGTAATAGAGAGGTAGAAGGAAAGGAGGACAGAGAGTAATAGAGAGGTAGAAGGAAAGGAGGACAGAGAGTAATAGAGAGGTAGAAGGAAAAGGAGACAGAGAGTAATAGAGAGGTAGAAGGACAGGAGGACAGAGAGTAATAGAGAGGTAGAAGGAAAGGAGGACAGAGAGTAATAGAGAGGTAGAAGGAAAGGAGGACAGACAGTAATAGAGAGGTAGAAGGAAAAGGAGACAGAGAGTAATAGAGAGGTAGAAGGACAGGAGGACAGAGAGTAATAGAGAGGTAGAAGGAAAGGGAGACAGAGAGTAATAGAGAGGCAGAAGGAAAGGGAGACAGAGACAATAATAGAGAGGTAGAAGTAAAGGTGGACAGAGAGTAATAGAGAGGTAGAAGGAAAGGAGGACAGAGAGTAATAGAGAGGTAGAAGGAAAGGAGGACAGAGAGTAATAGAGAGGCAGAAGGAAAGGGAGACAGAGACAGTAATAGAGAGGTAGAAGTAAAGGTGGACAGAGAGTAATAGAGAGGTAGAAGGAAAGGAGGACAGAGAGTAATAGAGAGGTAGAAGGAAAGGAGGACAGAGAGTAATAGAGAGGCAGAAGGAAAAGGGAGACAGAGACAGTAATAGAGAGGTAGAAGTAAAGGTGGACAGAGAGTAATAGAGAGGTAGAAGGAAAGGAGGACAGAGAGTAATAGAGAGGTAGAAGGAAAGGAGGACAGACAGTAATAGAGAGGTAGAAGGAAAGGGCATTAGTCAGCTCTTGGGGCATCTGTCACATATACGTTTAGAATTCATGCACAGAAGAATTGTTGCTGGAAGTTGCACTTTCTATGGTAATTTTCTTCCCAGGATGTTAATATTAATGTAAGGATACGGGAGAAGCAGCCTGGTGTCTCTATCATGGTAAATACTGGCATATGATAGTGCCAGCCCCGCAGCACGCGGGTTATCAGAACATTATTCAGATGTCTGTATCTGGGAGCGGCTGCTGCTCAGTCCTCTCTGACCATGACAAATGGCTGCAAATACATTTATCCCATTACATTTAACCCTTAAGAAGCCTAAGACAAGTAACGGATCTTTATTGTGGGCACTCTCGTGTTTTCCTGGCTGCTAATTAGGCATCACAGGACCTTAATTCCCTCTGTAATTGATTTTATATTGGTTAGTTTCTGTGGGAATAAGATGGGGAAATTGTTTAAACATTTGGATCAGTCTGTACATAGCTGCGTGCATGGATTTCAGCACATTATGGCAATTTTAGCAAGACAAAAAGCTAGCGTGAGGTGGGATAATGGGAAGACAAATTCCACCCTTTGGGATATTCTGAGTCACAGCCAGATGCCTATATAATCCCCCAGAGGTGTGATTAACTCACCGTTATATCTCTCCAATGTAATCTTTATAATGTACAGAAATGTATGTTATTCTGCCCAGGCGTAATAGCAGCATTCATGTTCCGCCATCGTCACTCCAAAGGAACAGAACATTTGGAATTAGTTGAAATTGTATATGAAATATAATAATCTTAATTTCTGTGGCCCAGAGGAGATTTGGGGATTTGTTTTGTGAAAAGCACATTAAGTATAATGAGATTTGTCACTTGCTGTTCACAATTGTTCAACAGAAGCTGAAAGTGAAGCACTTATGGGTTTAATACCTGACAATTTGTGTTTGTGGTGAGGAAATAATATGCAAGAATGAGGATAATGACTTCATGGTGGAACATAAGATCTGCGCCTACACCTTCCCTCCTCCTACTCTCTGTCCTCAGAATGTCCCTTCTTCTGCCCTCCATCTACAGAGCAGTGGCTTCCGGGCCTCTTATGTTCCAGAGGGTACAGAATCATCAAACCACAGGGTACTACAATGTATGTAGATGATTCTGACCTAGTGACCATCACCCTGAGTATCAGCGATACCAGAGGTTACTCAGGACTAATAGGGGTTACTCTGATCTAGGGACCCTCACCCTGAGAATCAGCGATACCAGAGATTACTCAGGACTAATAGGGGTTACTCTGATCTAGGGACCCTCACCCTGAGAATCAGCGATACCAGAGGTTACTCAGGACTAATAGGGGTTACTCTGATCTAGGGACCCTCACCCTGAGAATCAGCGATACCAGAGATTACTCAGGACTAATAGGGGTTACTCTGATCTAGGGACCCTCACCCTGAGGACCAGCGATACCAGAGATTACTCAGGACTAATAGGGGTTACTCTGATCTAGGGACCCTCACCCTGAGAATCAGCGATACAAGAGATTACTCAGGACTAATAGGGGTTACTCTGATCTAGGGACCCTCACCCTGAGAATCAGCGATACCAGAGATTACTCATGACTAATAGGGGTTACTCTGATCTAGGGACCCTCACCCTGACAATCAGTGATACCAGAGATTACTCAGGACTAATAGGGGTTACTCTGATCTAGGGACCCTCACCCTGAGAATCAGTGATACCAGAGGTTACTCAGGACTAATAGGGGTTACTCTGATCTAGGGACCCTCACCCTGAGAATCAGCGATACCAGAGATTACTCAGGACTAATAGGGGTTACTCTGATCTAGGGACCCTCACCCTGAGAATCAGCGATACCAGAGGTTACTCAGGACTAATAGGGGTTACTCTGATCTAGGGACCCTCACCCTGAGAATCAGCGATACTAGAGAATACTCAGGACTAATAGGGGTTATTCTGATCTAGGGACCCTCACCCTGAGGACCAGCGATACCAGAGGTTACTCAGGACTAATAGGGGAAATTCTAATCTAGGACCCTCACCCTGACAATCAGCGATACCAGAGGTTACTCAGGACTAATAGGGGTTATTCTAATCTAGGGATCCTCACCCTGACAATTAGCGATACCGGAGATTACTCAGGTCTAATAGGGGTTACTCTGATCTAGGGACCCTCACCCTGACAATTTGTGTTTGTGGTGAGGAAATAATATGCAAGAATGAGGATAATGACTTCATGGTGGAACATAAGATCTGCGCCTACACCTTCCCTCCTCCTACTCTCTGTCCTCAGAATGTCCCTTCTTCTGCCCTCCATCTACAGAGTAGTGGATTCCGGGCCTCTTATGTTCCAGATGGTACAGAATCATCAAACCACAGGGTACTACAATGCATGTAGATGATTCTGATCTAGGGACCCTCACCCTGAGTATCAGCGATACCAGAGATTATTCCGGACTAATAGGGGTTACTCTGATCTAGGGACCCTCACCCTGAGGATCAGCGATACCAGAGATTACTCAGGACTAATAGAGGTTACTCTGATCTAGGGACCCTCACCCTGAGGATCAGCGATACCAGGGATTATTTAGGACTAATAGGGGTTATTCTGATCTAGGGACCCTCACCCTGACAATAAGCGATACCAGAGATTACTCAGGACTAATAGGGGTTATTCTGATCTAGGGACCCTCACCATGAGAATCAGCGATACCAGAGATTACTCAGGACTAATAGGGGTTATTCTGATCTAGGGACCGTCACCATGAGAATCAGCGATACCAGAGATTACTCAGGACTAAAAGGGGTTATTCTGATCTAGGGACCCTCACCATGAGAATCAGCGATACCAGAGATTACTCAGGACTAATAGGGGTTACTCTGATCTAGGGATCCTCACCCTGAGAATCATCGATAGCAGGGATTACTTAGGACTAATAGGGGTTACTCTGATCTAGGGACCCTCACCCTGACAATCAGCGATACCAGAGATTACTCAGGACTAATAGGGGTTATTCTGATCTGGGGACCCTCACCCTGACAATCAGCGATACCAGAGGTTACTCAGGACTAATAGGGGTTACTCTGATCTAGGGACGCTCACCCTGACAATCAGCGATACCAGAGATTACTCAGGACTAATAGAGGTTATTCTGATCTAGGGACCCTCACCCTGACAATCAGCGATACCAGGGATTACTCAGGACTAATAGGGGTTATTCTGATCTAGGGACCCTCACCCTGACAATCAGCGATACCAGAGAATACTCAGGACTAATAGGGGTTACTCTGATCTAGGGACCCTCACCCTGAGGACCAGCGATACCAGAGATTACTCAGGACTAATAGGTGTTACTCTGATCTAGGGACCCTCACCCTGACAATCAGTGATACCAGAGATTACTCAGGACTAATAGGGGTTACTCTGATCTAGGGACCCTCACCCTGAGGACCAGCGATACCAGAGATTACTCAGGACTAATAGGGATTATTCTGATCTAGGGACCCTCACCCTGACAATCAGTGATACCAGAGGTTACTCAGGACTAATAGGGGTTACTCTGATCTAGGGACGCTCACCCTGACAATCAGCGATACCAGAGATTACTCAGGACTAATAGGGGTTACTCTGATCTAGGGACCCTCACCCTGACAATCAGCGATACCAGAGATTACTTAGGACTAAAAGGGGTTACTCTGATCGAGGGACCCTCACACTGACAATCAGCGATACCAGAGATTACTCAGGACTAATAGGTGTTATTCTGATCTAGGGACCCTCACCCTGAGGACCAGCGATACCAGAGATTACTCAGGACTAATAGGGGTTACTCTGATCTAGGGACCCTCACCCTGACAATCAGCGATACCAGAGATTACTCAGGACTAATAGGGGTTACTCTGATCTAGGGACCCTCACCCTGAGGATCAGCGATACCAGGGATTACTTAGGACTAATAGGGGTTATTTTGATATAGGGACCCTCACCCTGACAATCAGCGATACCAGAGATTACTCAGGACTAATAGGGGTTACTCTGATCTAGGGACCCTCACCCTGAGGACCAGCGATACCAGAGATTACTCAGGACTAATAGGGGTTACTCTGATCTAGGGACCCTCACCCTGACAATCAGTGATACCAGAGATTACTCAGGACTAATAGGGGTTACTCTGATCTAGGGACCCTCACCCTGAGGACCAGCGATACCAGAGATTACTCAGGACTAATAGGGGTTACTCTGATCTAGGGACCCTCACCCTGACAATCAGCGATACCAGAGATTACTCAGGACTAATAGGGGTTACTCTGATCTAGGGACCCTCACCCTGAGGATCAGCGATACCAGGGATTACTTAGGACTAATAGGGGTTATTTTGATATAGGGACCCTCACCCTGACAATCAGCGATACCAGAGATTACTCAGGACTAATAGGGGTTACTCTGATCTAGGGACCCTCACCCTGAGGACCAGCGATACCAGAGATTACTCAGGACTAATAGGGGTTACTCTGATCTAGGGACCCTCACCCTGACAATCAGTGATACCAGAGATTACTCAGGACTAATAGGGGTTATTCTGATCTAGGGACCCTCACCCTTAAAATCAGCGATACCAGAGATTACTCAGGACTAATAGGGGTTATTCTGATCTAGGGACCCTCACCATGAGAATCAGCGATACCAGAGATTACTCAGGACTAATAGGGGTTATTCTGAACTAGGGACCCTCACCATGAGAATCAGCGATACCAGAGATTACTCAGGACTAATAGGGGTTATTCTGAACTAGGGACCCTCACCATGAGAATCAGCGATACCAGAGATTACTCAGGACTAATAGGGGTTATTCTGATCTAGGGACCGTCACCATGAGAATCAGCGATACCAGAGATTACTCAGGACTAATAGGGGTTATTCTGATCTAGGGACCCTCACCCTGAGAATCAGCGATACCAGAGATTACTCAGGACTAATAGGGGTTATTCTGATCTAGGGACCCTCACCCTGACAATCAGCGATACCAGAGATTACTCAGGACTAATAGGGGTTATTCTGATCTAGGGACCCTCACCCTGAGAATCAGCGATACCAGAGATTACTCAGGACTAATAGGGGTTACTCTGATCTAGGGATCCTCACCCTGAGAATCAGCGATACCAGATATTACTTAGGATTAATAGGGGTTACTCTGATCTAGGGACCCTCACCCTGACAATCAGCGATACCAGAGATTACTCAGGACTAATAGGGGTTATTCTGGTCTGGGGACCCTCACCCTGACAATCAGCGATACCAGAGGTTACTCAGGACTAATAGGGGTTATTCTGATCTGGGGACCCTCACCCTGACAATCAGCGATACCAGAGATTACTCAGGACTAATAGGGGTTACTCTGATCTAGGGACCCTCACCCTGACAATCAGCGATACCAAAGATTACTCAGGACTAATAGGTGTTATTCTGATCTAGGGACCCTCACCCTGAGGACCAGCGATACCAGAGATTACTCAGGACTAATAGGGGTTACTCTGATCTAGAGACCCTCACCCTGAGGATCAGCGATACCAGGGATTACTTAGGACTAATAGGGTTTATTTTGATATAGGGACCCTCACCCTGACAATCAGCGATACCAGAGATTACTCAGGACTAATAGGGGTTATTCTGATCTAGGGACCCTCACCCTGAGGACCAGCGATACCAGAGATTACTCAGGACTAATAGGGGTTACTCTGATCTAGGGACCCTCACCCTGACAATCAGTGATACCAGAGATTACTCAGGACTAATAGGGGTTATTCTGATCTAGGGACCCTCACCCTGACAATCAGCGATACCAGAGATTACTCAGGACTAATAGGGGTTATTCTGATCTAGCGACCCTCACCATGAGAATCAGCGATACCAGAGATTACTCAGGACTAATAGGGGTTATTCTGATCTAGGGACCCTCACCATGAGAATCAGCGATACCAGAGATTACTCAGGACTAATAGGGGTTATTCTGATCTAGGGACCCTCACCATGAGAATCAGCGATACCAGAGATTACTCAGGACTAATAGGTGTTATTCTGATCTAGGGACCCTCACCCTGACAATCAGCGATACCAGAGATTACTCAGGACTAATAGGGGTTATTCTGATTTAGGGACCCTCACCCTGACAATCAGCGATACCAGAGATTACTCAGGACTAATAGGGGTTACTCTGATCTAGGGATCCTCACCCTGAGAATCAGCGATACCAGGGATTATTTAGGACTAATAGGGGTTACTCTGATCTAGGGACCCTCACCCTGACAATCAGCGATACCTGAGATTACTCAGGACTAATAGGGGTTATTCTGATCTGGGGACCCTCACCCTGACAATCAGCGATACCAGAGGTTACTCAGGACTAATAGGGGTTACTCTGATCTAGGGACCCTCACCCTGACAATCAGCGATACCAGAGATTACTCAGGACTAATAGGTGTTACTCTGATCTAGGGACCCTCACCCTGACAATCAATGATACCAGAGATTACTCAGGACTAATAGGGGTTACTCTGATCTAGGGACCCTCACCCTGAGGACCAGCGATACCAGAGATTACTCAGGACTAATAGGGGTTACTCTGATCTAGGGACCCTCACCCTGACAATCAGCGATACCAGAGATTACTCAGGACTAATAGGGGTTACTCTGATCTAGGGACCCTCACCCTGAGGATCAGCGATACCAGGGATTACTTAGGACTAATAGGGGTTATTTTGATATAGGGACCCTCACCCTGACAATCAGCGATACCAGAGATTACTCATGACTAATAGGGGTTACTCTGATCTAGGGACCCTCACCCTGAGGACCAGCGATACCAGAGATTACTCAGGACTAATAGGGGTTACTCTGATCTAGGGACCCTCACCCTGACAATCAGTGATACCAGAGATTACTCAGGACTAATAGGGGTTATTCTGATCTAGGGACCCTCACCCTTAAAATCAGCGATACCAGAGATTACTCAGGACTAATAGGGGTTATTCTGATCTAGGGACCCTCACCATGAGAATCAGCGATACCAGAGATTACTCAGGACTAATAGGGGTTATTCTGAACTAGGGACCCTCACCATGAGAATCAGCGATACCAGAGATTACTCAGGACTAATAGGGGTTATTCTGATCTAGGGACCCTCACCATGAGAATCAGTGATACCAGAGATTACTCAGGACTAATAGGTGTTATTCTGATCTAGGGACCCTCACCCTGACAATCAGCGATACCAGAGATTACTCAGGACTAATAGGGGTTATTCTGATCTAGGGACCCTCACCCTGACAATCAGCGATACCAGAGATTACTCAGGACTAATAGGGGTTATTCTGATCTAGGGACCCTCACCCTGACAATCAGCGATACCAGAGATTACTCAGGACTAATAGGGGTTATTCTGTAGAGATGAGCGGGTTCGGTTGCTCGGAATCCGAACCCGCCCGAACTTCAGCTTTTTTTACACGGATCCGAGCGACTCGGATCTTCCCGCCTTGCTTGGTTAACCCGAGCGCGCCCGAACGTCATCATGACGCTGTCGGATTCTCGCGAGGCTCGGATTCTATCGCGAGACTCGGATTCTATATAAGGAGCCGCGCGTCGCCGCCATTTTCACACGTGCATTGAGATTGATAGGGAGAGGACGTGGCTGGCGTCCTCTCCATTTAGATTAGAAGAGAGAGAGTGAGATTGAGACAGAGACACTTGATTTACTGGAGCTTAGGAGTACTAGAGAGTGCAGAGTTTACTAGTGACTGACCACTGACCAGTGACCACCAGTGCAGTTTTATTTAATATAATCCGTTCTCTGCCTGAAAAAAACGATACACAGTGACTCAGTCACATACCATATCTGTGCTCAGCCCAGTGTGCTGCATCATCTATGTATAATATCTGACTGTGCTCACACAGCTTAATTGTGGGGGAGACTGAGGAGCCAGGAGTACATATTATTAAAATTAAACAGTGCACACTTTTGCTGCAGGAGTGCCACTGCCAGTGTGACTGACCAGTGACCTGACCACACTGACCACCAGTATAGTATACTATATTGTGATTGCCTGAAAAAGTTAAACACTCGTCGTGTGACTTGTGTGGTGTTTTTTTATTCTATAAAAAACTCATTCTGCTGACAGACAGTGTCCAGCAGGTCCGTCATTATATAATATATACCTGTCCGGCTGCAGTAGTGATATATATATATTTTTTATATCATTATTTATCATCCAGTCACAGCAGACACAGTACGGTAGTTCACGGCTGTAGCTACCTCTGTGTCGGCACTCGGCAGTCCATCCATAATTGTATACCACCTACCCGTGGTTTTTTTTTTCTTTCTTCTTTATACATACTACATCTCATTATCATCCAGTCTATATTAGCAGCAGACACAGTACAGTACGGTAGTCCACGGCTGTAGCTACCTCTGTGTCGGCACTCGGCAGTCCATCCATAATTGTATACCACCTACCCGTGGTTTTTTTTTTCTTCTTTATACATACTACATCTCATTATCATCCAGTCTATATTAGCAGCAGACACAGTACAGTACGGTAGTCCACGGCTGTAGCTACCTCTGTGTCGGCACTCGGCAGTCCATCCATAATTGTATACCACCTACCCGTGGTTTTTTTTTCTTTCTTCTTTATACATACTACATCTCATTATCATCCAGTCTATATTAGCAGCAGACACAGTACAGTACGGTAGTCCACGGCTGTAGCTACCTCTGTGTCGGCACTCGGCAGTCCATCCATAATTGTATACCACCTACCCGTGGTTTTTTTTTTCTTCTTTATACATACTACATCTCATTATCATCCAGTCTATATTAGCAGCAGACACAGTACAGTACGGTAGTCCACGGCTGTAGCTACCTCTGTGTCGGCACTCGGCAGTCCATCCATAATTGTATACCACCTACCCGTGGTTTTTTTTTCTTTCTTCTTTATACATACTACATCTCATTATCATCCAGTCTATATTAGCAGCAGACACAGTACAGTACGGTAGTCCACGGCTGTAGCTACCTCTGTGTCGGCACTCGGCAGTCCGTCCATAATTGTATACCACCTACCCGTGGTTTTTTTTTCTTTCTTCTTTATACATACATACTACATCTCATTATCAACCAGTCTATATTAGCAGCAGACACAGTACAGTACGGTAGTCCACGGCTGTAGCTACCTCTGTGTCGGCACTCGGCAGTCCATCCATAATTGTATACCACCTACCCGTGGTTTTTTTTTTCTTCTTTATACATACTACATCTCATTATCATCCAGTCTATATTAGCAGCAGACACAGTACAGTACGGTAGTCCACGGCTGTAGCTACCTCTGTGTCGGCACTCGGCAGTCCGTCCATAATTGTATACCACCTACCCGTGGTTTTTTTTTCTTTCTTCTTTATACATACATACTACATCTCATTATCAACCAGTCTATATTAGCAGCAGACACAGTACAGTACGGTAGTCCACGGCTGTAGCTACCTCTGTGTCGGCACTCGGCAGTCCATCCATAATTGTATACTAGTATCCATCCATCTCCATTGTTTACCTGAGGTGCCTTTTAGTTGTGCCTATTAAAATATGGAGAACAAAAATGTTGAGGTTCCAAAATTAGGGAAAGATCAAGATCCACTTCCACCTCGTGCTGAAGCTGCTGCCACTAGTCATGGCCGAGACGATGAAATGCCAGCAACGTCGTCTGCCAAGGCCGATGCCCAATGTCATAGTACAGAGCATGTCAAATCCAAAACACCAAATATCAGTAAAAAAAGGACTCCAAAACCTAAAATAAAATTGTCGGAGGAGAAGCGTAAACTTGCCAATATGCCATTTACCACACGGAGTGGCAAGGAACGGCTGAGGCCCTGGCCTATGTTCATGGCTAGTGGTTCAGCTTCACATGAGGATTGAAGCACTCAGCCTCTCGCTAGAAAACTGAAAAGACTCAAGCTGGCAAAAGCACCGCAAAGAACTGTGCGTTCTTCGAAATCCCAAATCCACAAGGAGAGTCCAATTGTGTCGGTTGCGATGCCTGACCTTCCCAACACTGGACGTGAAGAGCATGCGCCTTCCACCATTTGCACGCCCCCTGCAAGTGCTGGAAGGAGCACCCGCAGTCCAGTTCCTGATAGTCAGATTGAAGATGTCAGTGTTGAAGTACACCAGGATGAGGAGGATATGGGTGTTGCTGGCGCTGGGGAGGAAATTGACCAGGAGGATTCTGATGGTGAGGTGGTTTGTTTAAGTCAGGCACCCGGGGAGACACCTGTTGTCCGTGGGAGGAATATGGCCGTTGACATGCCTGGTGAAAATACCAAAAAAATCAGCTCTTCGGTGTGGAAGTATTTCACCAGAAATGCGGACAACATTTGTCAAGCCGTGTGTTCCCTTTGTCAAGCTGTAATAAGTAGGGGTAAGGACGTTAACCACCTCGGAACATCCTCCCTTATACGTCACCTGCAGCGCATTCATAATAAGTCAGTGACAAGTTCAAAAACTTTGGCCGACAGCGGAAGCAGTCCACTGACCAGTAAATCCCTTCCTCTTGTAACCAAGCTCACGCAAACCACCCCACCAACTCCCTCAGTGTCAATTTCCTCCTTCCCCAGGAATGCCAATAGTCCTGCAGGCCATGTCACTGGCAATTCTGATGATTCCTCTCCTGCCTGGGATTCCTCCGATGCATCCTTGCGTGTAACGCCTACTGCTGCTGGCGCTGCTGTTGTTGCTGCTGGGAGTCGATGGTCATCCCAGAGGGGAAGTCGTAAGCCCACTTGTACTACTTCCAGTAAGCAATTGACTGTTCAACAGTCCTTTGCGAGGAAGATGAAATATCACAGCAGTCATCCTGCTGCAAAGCGGATAACTGAGGCCTTGACAACTATGTTGGTGTTAGACGTGCGTCCGGTATCCGCCGTTAGTTCACAGGGAACTAGACAATTTATTGAGGCAGTGTGCCCCCGTTACCAAATACCATCTAGGTTCCACTTCTCTAGGCAGGCGATACCGAGAATGTACACGGACGTCAGAAAAAGACTCACCAGTGTCCTAAAAAATGCAGTTGTACCCAATGTCCACTTAACCACGGACATGTGGACAAGTGGAGCAGGGCAGGGTCAGGACTATATGACTGTGACAGCCCACTGGGTAGATGTATGGACTCCCGCCGCAAGAACAGCAGCGGCGGCACCAGTAGCAGCATCTCGCAAACGCCAACTCTTTCCTAGGCAGGCTACGCTTTGTATCACCGGTTTCCAGAATACGCACACAGCTGAAAACCTCTTACGGCAACTGAGGAAGATCATCGCGGAATGGCTTACCCCAATTGGACTCTCCTGTGGATTTGTGGCATCGGACAACGCCAGCAATATTGTGTGTGCATTAAATATGGGCAAATTCCAGCACGTCCCATGTTTTGCACATACCTTGAATTTGGTGGTGCAGAATTTTTTAAAAAACGACAGGGGCGTGCAAGAGATGCTGTCGGTGGCCAGAAGAATTGCGGGACACTTTCGGCGTACAGGCACCACGTACAGAAGACTGGAGCACCACCAAAAACTACTGAACCTGCCCTGCCATCATCTGAAGCAAGAAGTGGTAACGAGGTGGAATTCAACCCTCTATATGCTTCAGAGGTTGGAGGAGCAGCAAAAGGCCATTCAAGCCTATACAATTGAGCACGATATAGGAGGTGGAATGCACCTGTCTCAAGCGCAGTGGAGAATGATTTCAACGTTGTGCAAGGTTCTGATGCCCTTTGAACTTGCCACACGTGAAGTCAGTTCAGACACTGCCAGCCTGAGTCAGGTCATTCCCCTCATCAGGCTTTTGCAGAAGAAGCTGGAGACATTGAAGGAGGAGCTAACACGGAGCGATTCCGCTAGGCATGTGGGACTTGTGGATGGAGCCCTTAATTCGCTTAACAAGGATTCACGGGTGGTCAATCTGTTGAAATCAGAGCACTACATTTTGGCCACCGTGCTCGATCCTAGATTTAAAGCCTACCTTGGATCTCTCTTTCCGGCAGACACAAGTCTGCTGGGGTTGAAAGACCTGCTGGTGAGAAAATTGTCAAGTCAAGCGGAACGCGACCTGTCAACATCTCCTCCTTCACATTCTCCCGCAACTGGGGGTGCGAGGAAAAGGCTCAGAATTCCGAGCCCACCCACTGGCGGTGATGCAGGGCAGTCTGGAGCGACTGCTGATGCTGACATCTGGTCCGGACTGAAGGACCTGACAACGATTACGGATACGGACATGTCGTCTACTGGCACTGCATATGATTCTCTCCCCATTGAAAGAATGGTGGAGGATTATATGAGTGACCGCATCCAAGTAGGCACGTCACACAGTCCGTACTTATACTGGCAGGAAAAAGAGGCAATTTGGAGGCCCTTGCACAAACTGGCTTTATTTTACCTAAGTATACAGATGTGGATAAAACCACAGGGAACCAGCGCTCAAACCCTATTTGTAGTGGTGAGTGATACGGTTATAAAGTGAAGCTAAAATCAATAATGAAAAAGCAGGTAATATACTTAAGGTTGTTTATTCTAAGATGCTGAGATACTTTCTTTCCCAACAGGTATAAATTCGGTTTAAAAGTCAATCAGTGATTGGGGCACGCTCCTGGTTTGAGCTTAAATTCTGAAGTGCAAGGTTCAATTGAAAGAACAAATGCTGTAATCTTTGTAAAGTCGAAAAAAAGAAAAAGAAAAATGCCACAAAAAAATATTAATGATAATATGTACTAAAGTCCAAACGGTTTACAAGTCTATACAGACAACGGCGTCCCGCTAATCTGTGCTCTGAAGTGAAGGATTCTCTTGTGAAGTGATGAACAGTTGACAGCGGTAGTGTATGCTTTGGTTAGAGTGGAGAATAAGGACCCTGGACTGGCGCTATTCCTCCTGCAGCACGTCCCACAGTAGAGCGCCCGAATCAGGCCCGCTCTGTGGGGCCGCTGACCTGGGGTGTGCGCCTGTCACAGAGGCGAAGTGGACCCGGCCGGGGCTCTCCGAGCGGCTGGCCGCGCCTCTCCTCCTCCTACAGGGACTTACCTTCTCCCTTCCCCTCCGCCTTCCACTCTCCTCTGTCTCGGGCTTCTTCCGTCGCCTGGCAACCGGTTGCTTCCGGAACTCCGGATCACGTGACCGGATGGTTTGCGGAAAGGATTAGCAGTACTGTCCTTCTTTGTAGTGAATATTCGTCCTCAGTCCAATGTAGTATAGATGGGTAGCTCCAACGCGTTTCGACCTGTTAGGGTCTTCCTCTGGGAGTCATTTGTGTGTTTAGGTTGCAGGAATTTAAGGTGTCCTGATAGGGTGGGATCAATTCCCATTGGTCCTCTGATCTGGCTTTGTGATTGGCTCACAGCTTGTCAATCGAAGTTTATATCATATAAACTTCGATTGACAAGCTGTGAGCCAATCAGGTCAGCGGCCCCACAGAGCGGGCCTGATTCGGGCGCTCTACTGTGGGACGTGCTGCAGGAGGAATAGCGCCAGTCCAGGGTCCTTATTCTCCACTCTAACCAAAGCATACACTACCGCTGTCAACTGTTCATCACTTCACAAGAGAATCCTTCACTTCAGAGCACAGATTAGCGGGACGCCGTTGTCTGTATAGACTTGTAAACCGTTTGGACTTTAGTACATATTATCATTAATATTTTTTTGTGGCATTTTTCTTTTTCTTTTTTTCGACTTTACAAAGATTACAGCATTTGTTCTTTCAATTGAACCTTGCACTTCAGAATTTAAGCTCAAACCAGGAGCGTGCCCCAATCACTGATTGACTTTTAAACCGAATTTATACCTGTTGGGAAAGAAAGTATCTCAGCATCTTAGAATAAACAACCTTAAGTATATTACCTGCTTTTTCATTATTGATTTTAGCTTCACTTTATAACCGTATCACTCACCACTACAAATAGGGTTTGAGCGCTGGTTCCCTGTGGTTTTATCCACATCTGTATACTTACCATTTAAGGGGGGGTGGGACACCCCTCATTACCAGCAGCACAGCCCGCCTCAGATTAACACCTCAGTGCGCAGAGAACCCATTTCTGTTTATTTTACCTAAGTTGCCCTCCCACAAGTGTGTACTCCGAAAGAGTGTTTAGTGCCGCCGCTCACCTTGTCAGCAATCGGCGTACGAGGTTACATCCAAAAAATGTGGAGAAGATGATGTTCATTAAAATGAATTATAATCAATTCCTCCGCGGAGACATTGACCAGCAGCAATTGCCTCCACAAAGTACACAGGGAGCTGAGATGGTGGATTCCAGTGGGGACGAATTGATAATCTGTGAGGAGGGGGATGTACACGGTGATATATCGGAGGATGATGATGAGGTGGACATCTTGCCTCTGTAGAGCCAGTTTGTGCAAGGAGAGATTAATTGCTTCTTTTTTGGGGGGGGTCCAAACCAACCCGTCATATCAGTCACAGTCGTGTGGCAGACCCTGTCACTGAAATAATGGGTTGGTTAAAGTGTGCATGTCCTGTTTTGTTTATACAACATAAGGGTGGGTGGGAGGGCCCAAGGACAATTCCATCTTGCACCTCTTTTTTCTTTTATTTTTCTTTGCGTCATGTGCTGTTTGGGGAGTATTTTTTTGAAGGGCCATCCTGCGTGACACTGCAGTGTCACTCCTAGATGGGCCAGGTGTTTGTGTCGGCCACTAGGGTCGCTTATCTTACTCACACAGCTACCTCATTGCGCCTCTTTTTTTCTTTGCGTCATGTGCTGTTTGGGGAGTGTTTTTTGGAAGGGCCATACTGCGTGACACTGCAGTGCCACTCCTAGATGGGCCCGGTGTTTGTGTCGGCCACTAGGGTCGCTTATCTTACTCACACAGTCAGCTACCTCATTGCGCCTCTTTTTTTCTTTGCGTCATGTGCTGTTTGGGGAGGGTTTTTTGGAAGGGACATCCTGCGTGACACTGCAGTGCCACTCCTAGATGGGCCCGGTGTTTGTGTCGGCCACTAGGGTCGCTTATCTTACTCACACAGTCAGCTACCTCATTGCGCCTCTTTTTTTCTTTGCGTCATGTGCTGTTTGGGGAGGGTTTTTTGGAAGGGACATCCTGCGTGACACTGCAGTGCCACTCCTAGATGGGCCCGGTGTTTGTGTCGGCCACTAGGGTCGCTTATCTTACTCACACAGTCAGCTACCTGTTATGCACACCAGTGCCTGCAGGAAAGTACTAGTGTCAGAACTGTTATGCACTCCAGTGTCTGCAGGAATGTACTGGTGTTTGAACTGTTATGCAAAACAAATGGACTCACAGACAAACTGGGGAATATGACATAACGTACACAGAAGGTGATAGGGTAACAAAATACACACACAGTGAACAGAGAAGCCCAGAGGCTAAGGAACTGGGTATCTCCCTTGTATTAGAACTGCTCAGATGTAAAAAGCAAGATGTTGTGTTTTAATACGTAGAGAACCCGAAATGCTGTTGCTAAGGGCAACAGCAAAACCCTAAAGGGTTACCAACGGGTGTGGCAGTAAACTCCTTGGTCAGAGATGGAATGATAGACACAAGGAGAGCCTCCACAATCCTGATTCTCACTTGCAGTGCACAGGTTTAAGCTTACTGCCACTAAACTGACCCCTGACACCTAGCACAGTGAGACAGGATTAGACAGGCAAGTGATAGAATACAGCCGCAAACTTGCTAAGTTCACAGAGTAATAACAGAACCCCAGCAAGCTAAACGACTGACTCCAGTCTTACTGCTAGGTCTGGATTGGCAGAGTGTAATACCAAATCCCCAGGCCTATTTGCAGTAAGCAACAAACAAATACAAAGCTACACAGTACTGGCTAACTTTCATGAACTGACTAACCAACAGAGATTCAGCAGCATCTGCTTACCCTGAAAAGAGGCCTTATAAA
Organism: Pseudophryne corroboree; assembly: GCF_028390025.1. Lineage (NCBI taxonomy): Eukaryota > Metazoa > Chordata > Amphibia > Anura > Myobatrachidae > Pseudophryne > Pseudophryne corroboree. Next base: position 844,448,813 of record NC_086449.1, read on the forward strand.
GCAGGTGCTGTCCACGCCCCACTCAGACCTCACAGACTGTGAGCACAAAAACCAGCACCGGATCCCCTGCCGTGCACAGAGCCTATAACCACTGCACAGCAAAAGACCCGAACCGGAGTATCAGCTGCGCTCAGGTTACTCCACTAGCACTTGTCTCCCGGTTGCCATGACGACGTGGCAGCACAGGGCAGGAGACCCTAACAGTACCCCCCCTCTGACGAGGGGTCAAAGAACCCCTACCACCGGGTTTATCGGGGAACTGCGAGAAGAAAGAGCGTATCAGTCTGGGGGCATGAAGATCACAACTGCGCACCCACGACCGCTCCTCCGGGCCATACCCCTTCCAGTGCACCAAAAATGACAGCCGACCCCGAACCACCTTGGAGTCAAGAATCCTTTCAACAACAAACTCCCTCTGGCCACGTATCAGAAGAGGGGAAGGTCTTCCACTGGAAGAAGGATTACTAATCGCCCGTTTTAAAAGGGAACAATGAAATGTTTTATTGATACCCAAAGAACGGGGCAGATCTAACTGAAATGCCACCGGATTGATAACCCTGGTGATCTTATAAGGGCCGATGAACCGGGGCCCTAACTTATGAGATGGCTGTCTCAACTTCAAATTCTTGGTAGACAACCAGACGAAGTCTCCTAATTTGAAGCTGCAGGGTCTTTTCCGCTTATCAAAAACCCTTTTGGTCACTAATGACACAGACACAAGGGCTTTCTTCACTTTCCGCCAAATACCTCTAAGGACCGAAACCACAGAGGAACCACCAGGCGTGGAGTCCAGGGGGTCAAAAGAATTGGCCTTAGGATGATGCCCATACACACAAAGGAAGGGAGAGATCCCTGTAGCAGAGTGAGCCGCGTTGTTATAGGCAAACTCCGCCATGGACAGATGAGCAACCCAGTCAGTCAGACACTTGGAGACATAACACCTGAGGAACTGCTCCAAGGACTGGTTCACCCTTTCAGTCTGCCCATTAGACTGCGGATGGTAGCCTGACGACAAGCTGACAGAAATCTGGAGATCGGAACAAAATGCCCTCCAGAATTTGGCCACAAACTGGGATCCGCGGTCAGAGACCACATCAAGTGGCAACCCGTGGAGACGCACAACATGCAGCATAAATAATTCAGACAGGCGTCTGGCTGATGGCAGCCCAACCAGTGGAACGAAGTGCGCCATCTTCGAAAACCTGTCAACGACAACCCAGATGGCTGTCATCCCCGAGGATTTGGGCAAGTCCACCACAAAATCCATTGAAATGTGGGTCCATGGCTTAGATGGGATAGAGAGTGGATGTAATGGGCCAACAGGAACCCCTCTAGGAGTCTTATTTCGGGCACAGATGTCACATGCCCGAACCCACTGATCCACATCCTTAGCCACCGAGGGCCACCACACCGCCCTAGATAGCAACTCCCGAGTTCTGGCAATACCCGGGTGACCTGCCGACTTCTTGGCATGGAATTCCAGGAACACTCGCTGTCTTAACCTAGGAGGCACAAACAAAAGACCTACCGGAAGGTCTGGAGGAGCCTGCTCCTGTGCTCTAAGGACTAATGATAAGAGGTCCTGGGTAATGCCCACTTTAATACATGATGGGGAAACAATGGGCAACGGCTCCTCGGTGGTCTCCTGGATTGGAGCAAAACTCCGCGAGAGCGCATCAGCCTTGATGTTTTTTGACCCAGGGCGATATGTTATCAAAAAATTAAAGCGAGCAAAAAACAAAGCCCATCGTGCCTGCCTGGCATTGAGACGCTTCGCTGACTCTAAATATGCCAGATTCTTATGGTCAGTGAGAATTGAGACCACAAACTTAGCCCCCTCAAGCCAGTGTCTCCACTCCTCGAGTGCATCCTTAATAGCCAACAATTCCCGGTTACCCACGTCATAATTCATCTCGGCAGGCGAAAATTTACGGGAAAAGTAAGCACAGGGATGAAGGCGATTATCAGACACTCCCATCTGAGAAAGCACTGCCCCAATACCCATCTCAGAGGCATCCACCTCCACCACAAAAGGACGCTCTGGATCTGGGTGTCGCAGCACCTTGGCCGAAACAAATGCCCTTTTGAGACGGGCAAAAGCCGCTTTAGCCTCACAAGACCAGTGAGCAACATCCGCCCCTTTCTTAGTGAGTGCCACCAAGGGCGCCACTATAGACGAAAATCCAGCGATAAATCGTCTATAAAAATTCGCAAAGCCCAGGAAACGCTGAAGCGCCTTCAAGCTAGTGGGCTGCACCCAATCCAGGACTGCCTGTACCTTGGAACCCTCCATTTGGAAACCTTCTGGGGAGATAATATATCCTAGAAATGCGATTTGCTGAACTTCAAATTCGCACTTCTCCAGCTTCGCCCCAAGCCGGTGGTCTCTGAGTTTCTGGAGGACTAAGCGTACATGCTTCCGATGTTCCTCCAGGGAATGGGAGAAGATTAGGATGTCATCTAAGTATACAACTAAGAATCTATCCAAATATTCCCTGAGCACATCATTCATGAAATCCTGGAAGACTGCCGGGGCATTACAGAGCCCAAAAGGCATCACCAAATATTCATAATGCCCTGAGTGGGTATTAAAGGCAGTCTTCCATTCATCCCCCTCTCTTATTCGGATTAGATTGTACGCACCGCGTAGGTCAATCTTAGAAAAAATGGTGGCAGTACGAAGCTGGTCAAACAAGACCGAAATGAGAGGCAGTGGGTATGAGTTTTTAATCGTGATACGGTTCAATTCCCTGAAGTCGATGCAGGGTCGCAACGAACCGTCCTTTTTACCCACGAAGAAGAACCCCGACCCAACTGGAGACTGTGAAGGTCTGATAAATCCCTTAGCCAAGTTCTCCTGAATGTACTCTGCCATAGCCTGAGTCTCAGGACGTGACAGGGAGTACAACCTGCTCTTGGGAAGCTTAGCATTTGGCAACAAATCACTGGCACAGTCATAGGGGCGATGGGGAGGTAGTACCTCTGCAACTTTTTTGGAGAACACGTCCGCAAAATCTGCATAACACCCTGGCAATCCTGGCAAACTTAGCTGCGAGAGCCTGACTGGAAGGCTCAAGTAACTCCTGAAACAATCAGTACCCCAACTAAGAATCTCCCCAGAGACCCAGTCAAATTGAGGATTGTGGGCCCTTAACCAGGGTAACCCCAACACCAATGGGGCAAAAGTACAGACAGTCACATAAAAGGACAATTTTTCAGAGTGTGTGGCTCCAATAAACAAAGAAATCTGGCTAGTGCAAGAGGTAATTTTACCTTGGGATAATGGTTCCCCGTTTAACCCACAAATCTCAATTTCCGATGCCAAGGGTACTAAGGGAACAGAGTGTTTTAGGGCGAATTGGCGGTCCATAAAAACCCCGTCGGCCCCACTGTCCACAAAGGCCTCAGTCTTGACAGTTTGACCGAGGATCTTCAAGGTCACCGGAATGATAAAAGTCTTCTTGGGAAATTCTGACTTCTGGCCTGACAGGATATTTCCCATCACCCTCAGGCCCTGAAGTTTTCCGGCTTTTCTGGGCATGATACTACCACATGACCTTTATTCCCACAGTACAAACACAACCCCTGCTGTCTCCTCCGCGTCTTCTCACGCGAGGAGAGGCGGGTAGCCCCAATCTGCATAGGCTCCTCAGAAAATTCCTCAGAGTCTGAGGTTCCCTTGGGAAGGAAGGAAATCTCAGTCTCCCTTTCAAGCCTACGCTCTCTCAGCCGTCTATCCACCCGGATGGATAACTGCATGAGCTGATCCAAGCTATCAGGCAAGGGATATTGTACCAGTTGGTCCTTTATCTGGTTAGAAAGACCTCTTCGGTACTGGTGTCTCAGGGCTGGGTCATTCCACTGGGTATCATGGGCCAACCTCCGAAACTCCGTACAGTAAACCTCAACTGGCCTTCGCCCTTGCTTAAGGATCGAAATCTGAGCCTCGGCTGAGGCCGTCTTGTCAGGGTCATCATACAACATGCCCAGTGCCGTAAAAAAAGCATCAACACTTTTAAGCGACGGACAGTCAGGCTGCAACCCATATGCCCAGACCTGTGGGTCTCCTTGTAGCAAGGAAATCACTATGCCCACCCGCTGAATCTCCGACCCAGAAGACTGAGGCCTAAGCCGGAAGTATAGCTTGCAGCTCTCCTTGAAACAAAAGAACTGCGAGCGATCTCCAGAAAAACGATCCGGGAGATTTACATTCGGCTCCTTAACCCCTGCAGGTGCTGCTGCTGCGGGAGCTCCGCCAGCAGCCTGGGAGGTGTGCATTTTAATGGACAAATCATTAAATTGCCGAGTCAGGACCTGCACCTGATCGACCACCTGTTGCAACGTATTTTGAGGGGTATGCTCCATATTCCCACAAAATTTCAACAGGAGTATTAGGCTGCTGAATATGTTATGCACACCAGTGCCTGCAGGAAAGTACTAGTGTCAGAACTGTTATGCACTCCAGTGTCTGCAGGAATGTACTGGTGTTTGAACTGTTATGCAAAACAAATGGACTCACAGACAAACAGGGGAATATGACATAACGTATACAGAAGGTGATAGGGTAACAAAATACACACACAGTGAACAGAGAAGCCCAGAGGCTAAGGAACTGGGTATCTCCCTTGTATTAGAACTGCTCAGATGTAAAAAGCAAGATGTTGTGTTTTAATACGTAGAGAACCCGAAATGCTGTTGCTAAGGGCAACAGCAAAACCCTAAAGGGTTACCAACGGGTGTGGCAGTAAACTCCTTGGTCAGAGATGGAATGATAGACACAAGGAGAGCCTCCACAATCCTGATTCTCACTTGCAGTGCACAGGTTTAAGCTTACTGCCACTAAACTGACCCCTGACACCTAGCACAGTGAGACAGGATTAGACAGGCAAGTGTTAGAATACAGCCGCAAACTTGCTAAGTTCACAGAGTAATAACAGAACCCCAGCAAGCTAAACGACTGACTCCAGTCTTACTGCTAGGTCTGGATTGGCAGAGTGTAATACCAAATCCCCAGGCCTATTTGCAGTAAGCAACAAACAAATACAAAGCTACACAGTACTGGCTAACTTTCATGAACTGACTAACCAACAGAGATTCAGCAGCATCTGCTTACCCTGAAAAGAGGCCTTATAAAGCAGGTGCTGTCCACGCCCCACTCAGACCTCACAGACTGTGAGCACAAAAACCAGCACCGGATCCCCTGCCGTGCACAGAGCCTATAACCACTGCACAGCAAAAGACCCGAACCGGAGTATCAGCTGCGCTCAGGTTACTCCACTAGCACTTGTCTCCCGGTTGCCATGACGACGTGGCAGCACAGGGCAGGAGACCCTAACACTACCTCATTGCGCCTCTTTTTTTCTTTGCGTCATGTGCTGTTTGGGGAGGGTTTTTTGGAAGGGACATCCTGCGTGACACTGCAGTGCCACTCCTAGATGGGCCCGGTGTTTGTGTCGGCCACTAGGGTCGCTTATCTTACTCACACAGCTACCTCATTGCGCCTCTTTTTTTCTTTGCGTCATGTGCTGTTTGGGGAGGGTTTTTTGGAAGGGACATCCTGCGTGACACTGCAGTGCCACTCCTAGATGGGCCCGGTGTTTGTGTCGGCCACTAGGGTCGCTTATCTTACTCACACAGTCAGCTACCTCATTGCGCCTCTTTTTTTCTTTGCGTCATGTGCTGTTTGGGGAGGGTTTTTTGGAAGGGACATCCTGCGTGACACTGCAGTGCCACTCCTAGATGGGCCCGGTGTTTGTGTCGGCCACTAGGGTCGCTTATCTTACTCACACAGCTACCTCATTGCGCCTCTTTTTTTCTTTGCGTCATGTGCTGTTTGGGGAGGGTTTTTTGGTAGGGACATCCTGCGTGACACTGCAGTGCCACTCCTAGATGGGCCCGGTGTTTGTGTCGGCCACTAGGGTCGCTTATCTTACTCACACAGCGACCTCGGTGCAAATTTTAGGACTAAAAATAATATAGTGAGGTGTGAGGTATTCAGAATAGACTGAAAATGAGTGGAAATTATGGATTTTGAGGTTAATAATACTTTGGGATCAAAATGACCCCCAAATTCTATGATTTAAGCTGTTTTTTAGGGTTTTTTGAAAAAAACACCCGAATCCAAAACACACCCGAATCCGACTAAAAAAAATTCGGTGAGGTTTTGCCAAAACGCGGTCGAACCCAAAACACGGCCGCGGAACCGAACCCAAAACCAAAACACAAAACCCGAAAAATTTCCGGCGCTCATCTCTATTATTCTGATCTAGGAACCCTCAGCCTGACAATAAACGATAACAGAGAAAACTCAGGACTAATAGGGGTTACTCTGATCTAGGGACCCTCACCCTGAGGATCAGCGATACCAGGGATTATTTAGGACTAATAGGGGTTATTCTGATCTAGGGACCCTCACCCTGACAATCAGCGATACCAGAGATTACTCAGGACTAATAGGGGTTATTCTGATCTAGGGACCCTCACCATGAGAATCAGCGATACCAGAGATTACTCAGGACTAATAGGGGTTATTCTGATCTAGGGACCGTCACCATGAGAATCAGCGATACCAGAGATTACTCAGGACTAATAGGGGTTATTCTGATCTAGGGACCCTCACCCTGAGAATCAGCGATACCAGAGATTACTCAGGACTAATAGGGGTTACTCTGATCTAGGGACCCTCACCCTGACAATCAGCGATACCAGAGATTACTCAGGACTAATAGGGGTTATTCTGATCTAGGGACCCTCACCCTGACAATCAGCGATACCAGAGATTACTCAGGACTAATAGGGGTTATTCTGATCTAGGGATCCTCACCCTGAGAATCAGCGATACCAGAGATTATTTAGGATTAATAGGGGTTACTCTGATCTAGGGACCCTCACCCTGACAATCAGCGATACCAGAGGTTACTCAGGACTAATAGGGGTTATTCTGATCTGGGGACCCTCACCCTGACAATCAGCGATACCAGAGATTACTCAGGACTAATAGGGGTTACTCTGATCTAGGGACCCTCACCCTGACAATCAGCGATACCAAAGATTACTCAGGACTAATAGGTGTTATTCTGATCTAGGGACCCTCACCCTGAGGACCAGCGATACCAGAGATTACTCAGGACTAATAGGGGTTACTCTGATCTAGGGACCCTCACCCTGACAATCAGCGATACCAGAGATTACTCAGGACTAATAGGGGTTACTCTGATCTAGGGACCCTCACCCTGAGGATCAGCGATACCAGGGATTACTTAGGACTAATAGGGTTTATTTTGATATAGGGACCCTCACCCTGACAATCAGCGATACCAGAGATTACTCAGGACTAATAGGGGTTACTCTGATCTAGGGACCCTCACCCTGAGGACCAGCGATACCAGAGATTACTCAGGACTAATAGGGGTTACTCTGATCTAGGGACCCTCACCCTGACAATCAGTGATACCAGAGATTACTCAGGACTAATAGGGGTTATTCTGATCTAGCGACCCTCACCATGAGAATCAGCGATACCAGAGATTACTCAGGACTAATAGGGGTTATTCTGATCTAGGGACCCTCACCCTGACAATCAGTGATACCAGAGATTACTCAGGACTAATAGGGGTTATTCTGATCTAGCGACCCTCACCATGAGAATCAGCGATACCAGAGATTACTCAGGACTAATAGGGGTTATTCTGATCTAGGGACCCTCACCATGAGAATCAGCGATACCAGAGATTACTCAGGACTAATAGGGGTTATTCTGATCTAGGGACCCTCACCATGAGAATCAGCGATACCAGAGATTACTCAGGACTAATAGGTGTTATTCTGATCTAGGGACCCTCACCCTGACAATCAGCGATACCAGAGATTACTCAGGACTAATAGGGGTTATTCTGATTTAGGGACCGTCACCCTGACAATCAGCGATACCAGAGATTACTCAGGACTAATAGGGGTTATTCTGATCTAGGGACCCTCACCCTGAGAATCAGCGATACCAGAGATTAATCAGGACTAATAGGGGTTACTCTGATCTAGGGATCCTCACCCTGAGAATCAGCGATACCAGGGATTATTTAGGACTAATAGGGGTTACTCTGATCTAGGGACCCTCACCCTGACAATCAGCGATACCTGAGATTACTCAGGACTAATAGGGGTTATTCTGATCTGGGGACCCTCACCCTGACAATCAGCGATACCAGAGATTACTCAGGACTAATAGGTGTTACTCTGATCTAGGGACCCTCACCCTGACAATCAATGATACCAGAGATTACTCAGGACTAATAGGGGTTACTCTGATCTAGGGACCCTCACCCTGAGGACCAGCGATACCAGAGATTACTCAGGACTAATAGGGGTTATTCTGATCTAGGGACCCTCACCCTGACAATCAGCGATACCAGAGATTATTCAGGACTAATAGGGGTTACTCTGATCTAGGGACCCTCACCATGAGAATCAGCGATACTAGAGATTACTCAGGACTAATAGGGGTTATTCTGATCTAGGGACCCTCACCCTGACAATCAGCGATACCAGAGATTACTCAGGACTAATAGGGGTTACTCTGATCTAGGGACCCTCACCCTGACAATCAGCGATACCAGAGATTACTCAGGACTAATAGGGGTTATTCTGATCTAGGGACCCTCACCCTGACAATCAGCGACACCAGAGGTTTCTCAGGACTAATAGGGGTTATTCTGATCTAGGGACCCTCACCCTGACAATCAGCGATACCAGAGATTACTCAGGACTAATAGGGGTTATTCTGATCTAGGGACCCTCACCCTGACAATCAGCGATACCAGAGATTACTCAGGACTAATAGGGGTTATTCTGATCTAGGGATCCTCACCCTGAGAATCAGCGATACCAGAGATTATTTAGGATTAATAGGGGTTACTCTGATCTAGGGACCCTCACCCTGACAATCAGCGATACCAGAGGTTACTCAGGACTAATAGGGGTTATTCTGATCTGGGGACCCTCACCCTGACAATCAGCGATACCAGAGATTACTCAGGACTAATAGGGGTTACTCTGATCTAGGGACCCTCACCCTGACAATCAGCGATACCAAAGATTACTCAGGACTAATAGGTGTTATTCTGATCTAGGGACCCTCACCCTGAGGACCAGCGATACCAGAGATTACTCAGGACTAATAGGGGTTACTCTGATCTAGGGACCCTCACCCTGACAATCAGCGATACCAGAGATTACTCAGGACTAATAGGGGTTACTCTGATCTAGGGACCCTCACCCTGAGGATCAGCGATACCAGGGATTACTTAGGACTAATAGGGTTTATTTTGATATAGGGACCCTCACCCTGACAATCAGCGATACCAGAGATTACTCAGGACTAATAGGGGTTACTCTGATCTAGGGACCCTCACCCTGACAATCAGTGATACCAGAGATTACTCAGGACTAATAGGGGTTATTCTGATCTAGCGACCCTCACCATGAGAATCAGCGATACCAGAGATTACTCAGGACTAATAGGGGTTATTCTGATCTAGGGACCCTCACCCTGACAATCAGTGATACCAGAGATTACTCAGGACTAATAGGGGTTATTCTGATCTAGCGACCCTCACCATGAGAATCAGCGATACCAGAGATTACTCAGGACTAATAGGGGTTATTCTGATCTAGGGACCCTCACCCTGACAATCAGTGATACCAGAGATTATTCAGGACTAATAGGGGTTATTCGGATCTAGCGACCCTCACCATGAGAATCAGCGATACCAGAGATTACTCAGGACTAATAGGGGTTATTCTGATCTAGGGACCCTCACCATGAGAATCAGCGATACCAGAGATTACTCAGGACTAATAGGGGTTATTCTGATCTAGGGACCCTCACCATGAGAATCAGCGATACCAGAGATTACTCAGGACTAATAGGTGTTATTCTGATCTAGGGACCCTCACCCTGACAATCAGCGATACCAGAGATTACTCAGGACTAATAGGGGTTATTCTGATTTAGGGACCCTCACCCTGACAATCAGCGATACCAGAGATTACTCAGGACTAATAGGGGTTATTCTGATCTAGGGACCCTCACCCTGAGAATCAGCGATACCAGAGATTAATCAGGACTAAAAGGGGTTACTCTGATCTAGGGATCCTCACCCTGAGAATCAGCGATACCAGGGATTATTTAGGACTAATAGGGGTTACTCTGATCTAGGGACCCTCACCCTGACAATCAGCGATACCTGAGATTACTCAGGACTAATAGGGGTTATTCTGATCTGGGGACCCTCACCCTGACAATCAGCGATACCAGAGATTATTCAGGACTAATAGGGGTTACTCTGATCTAGGGACCCTCACCCTGACAATCAGTGATACCAGAGATTACTCAGGACTAATAGTGGTTATTTTGATCTAGGGACCCTCACCCTGACAATCAGCGATACCAGAGATTACTCAGGACTAATAGGGGTTATTCTGATCTAGGGACCCTCACCCTGAGAATCAGCGATACCAGAGATTACTAAGGACTAATAGGGGTTATTCTGATCTAGGGACCCTCACCCTGATAATCAGCGATACCAGAGGTTACTCAGGACTAATAGGGATTATTCTGATCTAGCGACCCTCACCCTGACAATCAGTGATACCAGAGATTACTCAGGACTAATAGGGGTTATTCTGATCTAGGGACCCTCACCCTGAGAATCAGTGATACCAGAGGTTACTCAGGACTAATAGGGGTTACTCTGATCTAGGGACCCTCACCCTGAGGATCAGCGATACCAGAGATTACTCAGGACTAATAGGGGTTACTCTGATCTAGGGACGCTCACCCTGACAATCAGCGATACCAGAGGTTACTCAGGACTAATAGGGGTTATTCTGATCTAGGCACCCTCACCCTGACAATCAGCGATACCAGAGATTACTCAGGACTAATAGGGGTTATTCTGATCTAGGGACCCTCACCCTGAGAATCAGCGATACCAGAGGTTACTCAGGACTAATAGGGGTTATTTTAATCTAGGACCCTCACCCTGACAATCAGCGATACTAGAGATTACTCAGGACTAATAGGGGTTATTCTGATCTAAGGACCCTCACCCTGAGGACCAGCGATATCAGAGGTTACTCAGGACTAATAGGGGTTACTCTGATCTAGGGACCCTCACCCTGACAATCAGCGATACCAGAGATTACTCAGGACTAATAGGGGTTATTCTGATCTAGGGACCCTCACCCTGACAATCAGCGATACCAGAGATTACTCAGGACTAATAGGGGTTACTCTGATCTAGGGACCCTGACAATCAGCGATACCAGAGATTACTCAGGACTAATAGGGGTTATTCTGATCTAGGGACCCTCACCCTGAGGACCAGCGATGCCAGAGATTACGCTGGACTAATAGGGGTTACTCTGATCTAGGGACCCTCACCCTGACAATCAGCGATACCAGAGATTACTCAGGACTAATAGGGGTTATTCTGATCTAGGGACCCTCACCCTGACAATCAGCGACACCAGAGGTTTCTCAGGACTAATAGGGGTTATTCTGATCTAGGGACCCTCACCCTGACAATCAGCGATACCAGAGATTACTCAGGACTAATAGGGGTTATTCTTATCTAGGGACCCTCACCCTGAGGATCAGCGATACCAGAGATTACTTAATAGGGGTTACTCTGATCTAGGGATCCTCACCCTGAGAATCAGCGATACCAGAGATTACTCAGGACTAATAGGGGTTACTCTGATCTAGGGACCCTAACCCTGAGAATCAGTGATACCAGAGATTACTCAGGACTAATAGGGGTTACTTTGATCTAGGGACCCTACCCCTGACAATCAGCGATACCAGAGATTACTCAGGACTAATAGGGGTTATTCTAATCTAGGGACCCTCACCCTGACAATCAGCGATACCAGAGATTACTCAGGACTAATAGGGGTTACTTTGATCTAGGGACCCTCACCCTGAGAATCAGCGATACCAGAGGTTACTCAGGACTAATAGGGGTTATTCTAATCTAGGGACCCTCACCCTGACAATCAGCGATACCAGAGATTACTCAGGACTAATAGGGGTTATTCTGATCTAGGGACCCTCACCCTGACAATCAGTGATACCAGAGATTACTCAGGACTAATAGGGGTTATTCTGATCTAGGGACCCTCACCCTGAGAATCAGCGATACCAGAGGTTACTCAGGACTAATAGGGGTTATTTTAATCTAGGACCCTCACCCTGACAATCAGCGATACTAGAGATTACTCAGGACTAATAGGGGTTATTCTGATCTAGGGACCCTCACCCTGAGAATCACGATACCAGAGGTTACTCAGGACTAATAGGGGTTATTTTAATCTAGGACCCTCACCCTGACAATCAGCGATACTAGAGATTACTCAGGACTAATAGGGGTTATTCTGATCTAAGGACCCTCACCCTGAGGACCAGCGATATCAGAGGTTACTCAGGACTAATAGGGGTTACTCTGATCTAGGGACCCTCACCCTGACAATCAGCGATACCAGAGATTACTCAGGACTAATAGGGGTTATTCTGACCTAGGGACCCTCACCCTGACAATCAGCGATACCAGAGATTACTCAGGACTAATAGGGGTTACTCTGATCTAGGGACCCTGACAATCAGCGATACCAGAGATTACTCAGGACTAATAGGGGTTATTCTGATCTAGGGACCCTCACCCTGAGTATCAGCGATACCAGAGGTTACTCAGGACTAATAGGGGTTACTCTGATCTAGGGACCCTCACCCTGACAATTAGCGATACCAGAGATTACTCAGGACTAATAGGGGTTATTCTGATCTAGGGACCCTCACCCTGACAATCAGCGATACCAGAGATTACTTAATAGGGGTTACTCTGATCTAGGGATCCTCACCCTGAGAATCAGCGATACCAGAGATTATTTAGGATTAATAGGGGTTACTCTGATCTAGGGACCCTCACCCAGACAATCAGCGATACCAGAGGTTACTCCGGACTAATAGGGGTTATTCTGATCTAGGGATCCTCACTCTGAGAATCAGCGATACCAGAGATTATTTAGGATTAATAGGGGTTACTCTGATCTAGGGACCCTCACCCTGACAATCAGCGATACCAGAGGTTACTCAGGACTAATAGGGGTTATTCTGATCTGGGGACCCTCACCCTGACAATCAGCGATACCAGAGATTACTCAGGACTAATAGGGGTTACTCTGATCTAGGGACCCTCACCCTGACAATCAGCGATACCAAAGATTACTCAGGACTAATAGGTGTTATTCTGATCTAGGGACCCTCACCCTGAGGGCCAGCGATACCAGAGATTACTCAGGACTAATAGGGGTTACTCTGATCTAGGGACCCTCACCCTGAGGATCAGCGATACCAGGGATTACTTAGGACTAATAGGGTTTATTTTGATATAGGGACCCTCACCCTGACAATCAGCGATACCAGAGATTACTCAGGACTAATAGGGGTTACTCTGATCTAGGGACCCTCACCCTGAGGACCAGCGATACCAGAGATTACTCAGGACTAATAGGGGTTACTCTGATCTAGGGACCCTCACCCTGACAATCAGTGATACCAGAGATTACTCAGGACTAATAGGGGTTATTCTGATCTAGCGACCCTCACCATGAGAATCAGCGATACCAGAGATTACTCAGGACTAATAGGGGTTATTCTGATCTAGGGACCCTCACCCTGACAATCAGTGATACCAGAGATTACTCAGGACTAATAGGGGTTATTCTGATCTAGCGACCCTCACCATGAGAATCAGCGATACCAGAGATTACTCAGGACTAATAGGGGTTATTCTGATCTAGGGACCCTCACCATGAGAATCAGCGATACCAGAGATTACTCAGGACTAATAGGGGTTATTCTGATCTAGGGACCCTCACCATGAGAATCAGCGATACCAGAGATTACTCAGGACTAATAGGTGTTATTCTGATCTAGGGACCCTCACCCTGACAATCAGCGATACCAGAGATTACTCAGGACTAATAGGGGTTATTCTGATTTAGGGACCCTCACCCTGAAAATCAGCGATACCAGAGATTACTCAGGACTAATAGGGGTTATTCTGATCTAGGGACCCTCACCCTGAGAATCAGCGATACCAGAGATTAATCAGGACTAATAGGGGTTACTCTGATCTAGGGATCCTCACCCTGAGAATCAGCGATACCAGGGATTATTTAGGACTAATAGGGGTTACTCTGATCTAGGGACCCTCACCCTGACAATCAGCGATACCTGAGATTACTCAGGACTAATAGGGGTTATTCTGATCTGGGGACCCTCACCCTGACAATCAGCGATACCAGAGATTACTCAGGACTAATAGGGGTTATTCTGATCTAGGGACCCTCACCCTGAGAATCAGCGATACCAGAGATTAATCAGGACTAATAGGGGTTACTCTGATCTAGGGATCCTCACCCTGAGGACCAGCGATATCAGAGGTTACTCAGGACTAATAGGGGTTACTCTGATCTAGGGACCCTCACCCTGACAATCAGCGATACCAGAGATTACTCAGGACTAATAGGGGTTATTCTGATCTAGGGACCCTCACCCTGACAATCAGCGATACCAGAGATTACTCAGGACTAATAGGGGTTACTCTGATCTAGGGACCCTGACAATCAGCGATACCAGAGATTACTCAGGACTAATAGGGGTTATTCTGATCTAGGGACCCTCACCCTGAGGACCAGCGATGCCAGAGATTACGCTGGACTAATAGGGGTTACTCTGATCTAGGGACCCTCACCCTGACAATCAGCGATACCAGAGATTACTCAGGACTAATAGGGGTTATTCTGATCTAGGGACCCTCACCCTGACAATCAGCGACACCAGAGGTTTCTCAGGACTAATAGGGGTTATTCTGATCTAGGGACCCTCACCCTGACAATCAGCGATACCAGAGATTACTCAGGACTAATAGGGGTTATTCTTATCTAGGGACCCTCACCCTGAGGATCAGCGATACCAGAGATTACTTAATAGGGGTTACTCTGATCTAGGGATCCTCACCCTGAGAATCAGCGATACCAGAGATTACTCAGGACTAATAGGGGTTACTCTGATCTAGGGACCCTAACCCTGAGAATTAGTGATACCAGAGATTACTCAGGACTAATAGGGGTTACTTTGATCTAGGGACCCTACCCCTGACAATCAGCGATACCAGAGATTACTCAGGACTAATAGGGGTTATTCTAAACTAGGGACCCTCACCCTGACAATCAGCGATACCAGAGATTACTCAGGACTAATAGGGGTTACTTTGATCTAGGGACCCTCACCCTGAGAATCAGCGATACCAGAGGTTACTCAGGACTAATAGGGGTTATTCTAATCTAGGGACCCTCACCCTGACAATCAGCGATACCAGAGATTACTCAGGACTAATAGGGGTTATTAAGATCTAGGGACCCTCACCCTGACAATCAGTGATACCAGAGATTACTCAGGACTAATAGGGGTTATTCTGATCTAGGGACCCTCACCCTGAGAATCAGCGATACCAGAGGTTACTCAGGACTAATAGGGGTTATTTTAATCTAGGACCCTCACCCTGACAATCAGCGATACTAGAGATTACTCAGGACTAATAGGGGTTATTCTGATCTAGGGACCCTCACCCTGAGAATCACGATACCAGAGGTTACTCAGGACTAATAGGGGTTATTTTAATCTAGGACCCTCACCCTGACAATCAGCGATACTAGAGATTACTCAGGACTAATAGGGGTTATTCTGATCTAAGGACCCTCACCCTGAGGACCAGCGATATCAGAGGTTACTCAGGACTAATAGGGGTTACTTTGATCTAGGGACCCTCACCCTGAGAATCAGCGATACCAGAGGTTACTCAGGACTAATAGGGGTTACTCTGATCTAGGGACCCTCACCCTGACAATCAGCGATACCAGAGATTACTCAGGACTAATAGGGGTTATTCTGATCTAGGGACCCTCACCCTGACAATCAGCGATACCAGAGATTACTCAGGACTAATAGGGGTTACTCTGATCTAGGGACCCTGACAATCAGCGATACCAGAGATTACTCATGACTAATAGGGGTTATTCTGATCTAGGGACCCTCACCCTGAGAATCAGCGATACCAGAGGTTACTCAGGACTAATAGGGGTTACTCTGATCTAGGGACCCTCACCCTGACAATCAGCGATACCAGAGATTACTCAGGACTAATAGGGGTTATTCTGATCTAGGGACCCTCACCCTGACAATCAGCGATACCAGAGATTACTCAGGACTAATAGGGGTTACTCTGATCTAGGGACCCTCACCCTGAGAATCAGCGATACCAGAGGTTACTCAGGACTAATAGGGGTTACTCTGATCTAGGGACCCTCACCCTGACAATCAGCGATACCAGAGATTACTCAGGACTAATAGGGGTTATTCTGATCTAGGGACCCTCACCCTGACAATCAGCGATACCAGAGATTACTCAGGACTAATAGGGGTTACTCTGATCTAGGGACCCTGACAATCAGCGATACCAGAGATTACTCAGGACTAATAGGGGTTATTCTGATCTAGGGACCCTCACCCTGAGTATCAGCGATACCAGAGGTTACTCAGGACTAATAGGGGTTATTCTGATCTAGGGACCCTCACCCTGACAATCAGCGATACCAGAGATTACTTAATAGGGGTTACTCTGATCTAGGGATCCTCACCCTGAGAATCAGCGATACCAGAGATTACTCAGGACTAATAGGGGTTATTCTGATCTAGGGACCCTCACCCTGACAATCAGCGATACCAGAGATTACTTAATAGGGGTTACTCTGATCTAGGGATCCTCACCCTGAGAATCAGCGATACCAGAGATTATTTAGGATTAATAGGGGTTACTCTGATCTAGGGACCCTCACCCTGACAATCAGCGATACCAGAGGTTACTCAGGACTAATAGGGGTTATTCTGATCTAGGGAACCTCACCCTGAGAATCAGCGATACCAGAGATTATTTAGGATTAATAGGGGTTACTCTGATCTAGGGACCCTCACCCTGACAATCAGCGATACCAGAGGTTACTCAGGACTAATAGGGGTTATTCTGATCTAGGGACCCTCACCCTGAGAATCAGCGATACCAGAGGTTACTCAGGACTAATAGGGGTTATTTTAATCTAGGACCCTCACCCTGACAATCAGCGATACTAGAGAATACTCAGGACTAATAGGGGTTATTCTGATCTAGGGACCCTCACCCTGAGAATCACGATACCAGAGGTTACTCAGGACTAATAGGGGTTATTTTAATCTAGGACCCTCACCCTGACAATCAGCGATACTAGAGATTACTCAGGACTAATAGGGGTTATTCTGATCTAAGGACCCTCACCCTGAGGACCAGCGATATCAGAGGTTACTCAGGACTAATAGGGGTTACTTTGATCTAGGGACCCTCACCCTGAGAATCAGCGATACCAGAGGTTACTCAGGACTAATAGGGGTTACTCTGATCTAGGGACCCTCACCCTGACAATCAGCGATACCAGAGATTACTCAGGACTAATAGGGGTTATTCTGATCTAGGGACCCTCACCCTGACAATCAGCGATACCAGAGATTACTCAGGACTAATAGGGGTTACTCTGATCTAGGGACCCTGACAATCAGCGATACCAGAGATTACTCAGGACTAATAGGGGTTATTCTGATCTAGGGACCCTCACCCTGAGAATCAGCGATACCAGAGGTTACTCAGGACTAATAGGGGTTACTCTGATCTAGGGACCCTCACCCTGACAATCAGCGATACCAGAGATTACTCAGGACTAATAGGGGTTATTCTGATCTAGGGACCCTCACCCTGACAATCAGCGATACCAGAGATTACTCAGGACTAATAGGGGTTACTCTGATCTAGGGACCCTCACCCTGAGAATCAGCGATACCAGAGGTTACTCAGGACTAATAGGGGTTACTCTGATCTAGGGACCCTCACCCTGACAATCAGCGATACCAGAGATTACTCAGGACTAATAGGGGTTATTCTGATCTAGGGACCCTCACCCTGACAATCAGCGATACCAGAGATTACTCAGGACTAATAGGGGTTACTCTGATCTAGGGACCCTGACAATCAGCGATACCAGAGATTACTCAGGACTAATAGGGGTTATTCTGATCTAGGGACCCTCACCCTGAGTATCAGCGATACCAGAGGTTACTCAGGACTAATAGGGGTTATTCTGATCTAGGGACCCTCACCCTGACAATCAGCGATACCAGAGATTACTTAATAGGGGTTACTCTGATCTAGGGATCCTCACCCTGAGAATCAGCGATACCAGAGATTATTTAGGATTAATAGGGGTTACTCTGATCTAGGGACCCTCACCCTGACAATCAGCGATACCAGAGGTTACTCAGGACTAATAGGGGTTATTCTGATCTAGGGAACCTCACCCTGAGAATCAGCGATACCAGAGATTATTTAGGATTAATAGGGGTTACTCTGATCTAGGGACCCTCACCCTGACAATCAGCGATACCAGAGGTTACTCAGGACTAATAGGGGTTATTCTGATCTGGGGACCCTCACCCTGACAATCAGCGATACCAGAGATTACTCAGGACTAATAGGGGTTACTCTGATCTAGGGACCCTCACCCTGACAATCAGCGATACCAAAGATTACTCAGGACTAATAGGTGTTATTCTGATCTAGGGACCCTCACCCTGAGGGCCAGCGATACCAGAGATTACTCAGGACTAATAGGGGTTACTCTGATCTAGGGACCCTCACCCTGACAATCAGCGATACCAGAGATTACTCAGGACTAATAGGGGTTACTCTGATCTAGGGACCCTCACCCTGAGGATCAGCGATACCAGGGATTACTTAGGACTAATAGGGTTTATTTTGATATAGGGACCCTCACCCTGACAATCAGCGATACCAGAGATTACTCAGGACTAATAGGGGTTACTCTGATCTAGGGACCCTCACCCTGAGGACCAGCGATACCAGAGATTACTCAGGACTAATAGGGGTTACTCTGATCTAGGGACCCTCACCCTGACAATCAGTGATACCAGAGATTACTCAGGACTAATAGGGGTTATTCTGATCTAGCGACCCTCACCATGAGAATCAGCCATACCAGAGATTACTCAGGACTAATAGGGGTTATTCTGATCTAGGGACCCTCACCCTGACAATCAGTGATACCAGAGATTACTCAGGACTAATAGGGGTTATTCTGATCTAGCGACCCTCACCATGAGAATCAGCGATACCAGAGATTACTCAGGACTAATAGGGGTTATTCTGATCTAGGGACCCTCACCATGAGAATCAGCGATACCAGAGATTACTCAGGACTAATAGGGGTTATTCTGATCTAGGGACCCTCACCATGAGAATCAGCGATAAAAGAGATTACTCAGGACTAATAGGTGTTATTCTGATCTAGGGACCCTCACCCTGACAATCAGCGATACCAGAGATTACTCAGGACTAATAGGGGTTATTCTGATTTAGGGACCCTCACCCTGAAAATCAGCGATACCAGAGATTACTCAGGACTAATAGGGGTTATTCTGATCTAGGGACCCTCACCCTGAGAATCAGCGATACCAGAGATTAATCAGGACTAATAGGGGTTACTCTGATCTAGGGATCCTCACCCTGAGAATCAGCGATACCAGGGATTATTTAGGACTAATAGGGGTTACTCTGATCTAGGGACCCTCACCCTGACAATCAGCGATACCTGAGATTACTCAGGACTAATAGGGGTTATTCTGATCTGGGGACCCTCACCCTGACAATCAGCGATACCAGAGATTACTCAGGACTAATAGGGGTTATTCTGATCTAGGGACCCTCACCCTGAGAATCAGCGATACCAGAGATTAATCAGGACTAATAGGGGTTACTCTGATCTAGGGATCCTCACCCTGAGGACCAGCGATATCAGAGGTTACTCAGGACTAATAGGGGTTACTCTGATCTAGGGACCCTCACCCTGACAATCAGCGATACCAGAGATTACTCAGGACTAATAGGGGTTATTCTGATCTAGGGACCCTCACCGTGACAATCAGCGATACCAGAGATTACTCAGGACTAATAGGGGTTACTCTGATCTAGGGACCCTGACAATCAGCGATACCAGAGATTACTCAGGACTAATAGGGGTTATTCTGATCTAGGGACCCTCACCCTGAGGACCAGCGATGCCAGAGATTACGCTGGACTAATAGGGGTTACTCTGATCTAGGGACCCTCACCCTGACAATCAGCGATACCAGAGATTACTCAGGACTAATAGGGGTTATTCTGATCTAGGGACCCTCACCCTGACAATCAGCGACACCAGAGGTTTCTCAGGACTAATAGGGGTTATTCTGATCTAGGGACCCTCACCCTGACAATCAGCGATACCAGAGATTACTCAGGACTAATAGGGGTTATTCTTATCTAGGGACCCTCACCCTGAGGATCAGCGATACCAGAGATTACTTAATAGGGGTTACTCTGATCTAGGGATCCTCACCCTGAGAATCAGCGATACCAGAGATTACTCAGGACTAATAGGGGTTACTCTGATCTAGGGACCCAAACCCTGAGAATTAGTGATACCAGAGATTACTCAGGACTAATAGGGGTTACTTTGATCTAGGGACCCTACCAATGACAATCAGCGATACCAGAGATTACTCAGGACTAATAGGGGTTATTCTAATCTAGGGACCCTCACCCTGACAATCAGCGATACCAGAGATTACTCAGGACTAATAGGGGTTACTTTGATCTAGGGACCCTCACCCTGAGAATCAGCGATACCAGAGGTTACTCAGGACTAATAGGGGTTATTCTAATCTAGGGACCCTCACCCTGACAATCAGCGATACCAGAGAGTACTCAGGACTAATAGGGGTTATTCTGATCTAGGGACCCTCACCCTGACAATCAGTGATACCAGAGATTACTCAGGACTAATAGGGGTTATTCTGATCTAGGGACCCTCACCCTGAGAATCAGCGATACCAGAGGTTACTCAGGACTAATAGGGGTTATTTTAATCTAGGACCCTCACCCTGACAATCAGCGATACTAGAGATTACTCAGGACTAATAGGGGTTATTCTGATCTAGGGACCCTCACCCTGAGAATCACGATACCAGAGGTTACTCAGGACTAATAGGGGTTATTCTGATCTAGGGACCCTCACCCTGACAATCAGCGATACCAGAGATTACTCAGGACTAATAGGGGTTACTCTGATCTAGGGACCCTGACAATCAGCGATACCAGAGATTACTCAGGACTAATAGGGGTTATTCTGATCTAGGGACCCTCACCCTGAGTATCAGCGATACCAGAGGTTACTCAGGACTAATAGGGGTTATTCTGATCTAGGGACCCTCACCCTGACAATCAGCGATACCAGAGATTACTTAATAGGGGTTACTCTGATCTAGGGATCCTCACCCTGAGAATCAGCGATACCAGAGATTATTTAGGATTAATAGGGGTTACTCTGATCTAGGGACCCTCACCCTGACAATCAGCGATACCAGAGGTTACTCAGGACTAATAGGGGTTATTCTGATCTAGGGAACCTCACCCTGAGAATCAGCGATACCAGAGATTATTTAGGATTAATAGGGGTTACTCTGATCTAGGGACCCTCACCCTGACAATCAGCGATACCAGAGGTTACTCAGGACTAATAGGGGTTATTCTGATCTGGGGACCCTCACCCTGACAATCAGCGATACCAGAGATTACTCAGGACTAATAGGGGTTACTCTGATCTAGGGACCCTCACCCTGACAATCAGCGATACCAAAGATTACTCAGGACTAATAGGTGTTATTCTGATCTAGGGACCCTCACCCTGAGGGCCAGCGATACCAGAGATTACTCAGGACTAATAGGGGTTACTCTGATCTAGGGACCCTCACCCTGACAATCAGCGATACCAGAGATTACTCAGGACTAATAGGGGTTACTCTGATCTAGGGACCCTCACCCTGAGGATCAGCGATACCAGGGATTACTTAGGACTAATAGGGTTTATTTTGATATAGGGACCCTCACCCTGACAATCAGCGATACCAGAGATTACTCAGGACTAATAGGGGTTACTCTGATCTAGGGACCCTCACCCTGAGGACCAGCGATACCAGAGATTACTCAGGACTAATAGGGGTTACTCTGATCTAGGGACCCTCACCCTGACAATCAGTGATACCAGAGATTACTCAGGACTAATAGGGGTTATTCTGATCTAGCGACCCTCACCATGAGAATCAGCCATACCAGAGATTACTCAGGACTAATAGGGGTTATTCTGATCTAGGGACCCTCACCCTGACAATCAGTGATACCAGAGATTACTCAGGACTAATAGGGGTTATTCTGATCTAGCGACCCTCACCATGAGAATCAGCGATACCAGAGATTACTCAGGACTAATAGGGGTTATTCTGATCTAGGGACCCTCACCATGAGAATCAGCGATACCAGAGATTACTCAGGACTAATAGGGGTTATTCTGATCTAGGGACCCTCACCATGAGAATCAGCGATAAAAGAGATTACTCAGGACTAATAGGTGTTATTCTGATCTAGGGACCCTCACCCTGACAATCAGCGATACCAGAGATTACTCAGGACTAATATTGGTTATTCTGATTTAGGGACCCTCACCCTGAAAATCAGCGATACCAGAGATTACTCAGGACTAATAGGGGTTATTCTGATCTAGGGACCCTCACCCTGAGAATCAGCGATACCAGAGATTAATCAGGACTAATAGGGGTTACTCTGATCTAGGGATCCTCACCCTGAGAATCAGCGATACCAGGGATTATTTAGGACTAATAGGGGTTACTCTGATCTAGGGACCCTCACCCTGACAATCAGCGATACCTGAGATTACTCAGGACTAATAGGGGTTATTCTGATCTGGGGACCCTCACCCTGACAATCAGCGATACCAGAGATTACTCAGGACTAATAGGGGTTATTCTGATCTAGGGACCCTCACCCTGAGAATCAGCGATACCAGAGATTAATCAGGACTAATAGGGGTTACTCTGATCTAGGGATCCTCACCCTGAGGACCAGCGATATCAGAGGTTACTCAGGACTAATAGGGGTTACTCTGATCTAGGGACCCTCACCCTGACAATCAGCGATACCAGAGATTACTCAGGACTAATAGGGGTTATTCTGATCTAGGGACCCTCACCGTGACAATCAGCGATACCAGAGATTACTCAGGACTAATAGGGGTTACTCTGATCTAGGGACCCTGACAATCAGCGATACCAGAGATTACTCAGGACTAATAGGGGTTATTCTGATCTAGGGACCCTCACCCTGAGGACCAGCGATGCAAGAGATTACGCTGGACTAATAGGGGTTACTCTGATCTAGGGACCCTCACCCTGACAATCAGCGATACCAGAGATTACTCAGGACTAATAGGGGTTATTCTGATCTAGGGACCCTCACCCTGACAATCAGCGACACCAGAGGTTTCTCAGGACTAATAGGGGTTATTCTGATCTAGGGACCCTCACCCTGACAATCAGCGATACCAGAGATTACTCAGGACTAATAGGGGTTATTCTTATCTAGGGACCCTCACCCTGAGGATCAGCGATACCAGAGATTACTTAATAGGGGTTAATCTGATCTAGGGATCCTCACCCTGAGAATCAGCGATACCAGAGATTACTCAGGACTAATAGGGGTTACTCTGATCTAGGGACCCAAACCCTGAGAATTAGTGATACCAGAGATTACTCAGGACTAATAGGGGTTACTTTGATCTAGGGACCCTACCCCTGACAATCAGCGATACCAGAGATTACTCAGGACTAATAGGGGTTATTCTAATCTAGGGACCCTCACCCTGACAATCAGCGATACCAGAGATTACTCAGGACTAATAGGGGTTACTTTGATCTAGGGACCCTCACCCTGAGAATCAGCGATACCAGAGGTTACTCAGGACTAATAGGGGTTATTCTAATCTAGGGACCCTCACCCTGACAATCAGCGATACCAGAGAGTACTCAGGACTAATAGGGGTTATTCTGATCTAGGGACCCTCACCCTGACAATCAGTGATACCAGAGATTACTCAGGACTAATAGGGGTTATTCTGATCTAGGGACCCTCACCCTGAGAATCAGCGATACCAGAGGTTACTCAGGACTAATAGGGGTTATTTTAATCTAGGACCCTCACCCTGACAATCAGCGATACTAGAGATTACTCAGGACTAATAGGGGTTATTCTGATCTAGGGACCCTCACCCTGAGAATCACGATACCAGAGGTTACTCAGGACTAATAGGGGTTATTTTAATCTAGGACCCTCACCCTGACAATCAGCGATACTAGAGATTACTCAGGACTAATAGGGGTTATTCTGATCTAAGGACCCTCACCCTGAGGACCAGCGATATCAGAGGTTACTCAGGACTAATAGGGGTTACTCTGATCTAGGGACCCTCACCCTGACAATCAGCGATACCAGAGATTACTCAGGACTAATAGGGGTTATTCTGATCTAGGGACCCTCACCCTGACAATCAGCGATACCAGAGATTACTCAGGACTAATAGGGGTTACTCTGATCTAGGGACCCTGACAATCAGCGATACCAGAGATTACTCAGGACTAATAGGGGTTATTCTGATCTAGGGACCCTCACCCTGAGTATCAGCGATACCAGAGGTTACTCAGGACTAATAGGGGTTATTCTGATCTAGGGACCCTCACCCTGACAATCAGCGATACCAGAGATTACTTAATAGGGGTTACTCTGATCTAGGGATCCTCACCCTGAGAATCAGCGATACCAGAGATTACTCAGGACTAATAGGGGTTACTCTGATCTAGGGACCCTCACCCTGAGAATCAGTGATACCAGAGATTACTCAGGACTAATAGGGGTTATTCTGATCTAGGGACCCTCACCCTGACAATCAGCGATACCAGAGATTACTCAGGACTAATAGGGGTTACTCTGATCTAGGGACCCTGACAATCAGCGATACCAGAGATTACTCAGGACTAATAGGGGTTATTCTGATCTAGGGACCCTCACCCTGAGTATCAGCGATACCAGAGGTTACTCAGGACTAATAGGGGTTACTCTGATCTAGGGACCCTCACCCTGACAATTAACGATACCAGAGATTACTCAGGACTAATAGGGGTTATTCTGATCTAGGGACCCTCACCCTGAAGATCAGCGATACCAGAGATTACTTAATAGGGGTTACTCTGATCTAGGGATCCTCACCCTGAGAATCAGCGATACCAGAGATTACTCAGGACTAATAGGGGTTACTCTGATCTAGGGACCCTCACCCTGAGAATCAGTGATACCAGAGATTACTCAGGACTAATAGGGGTTATTCTGATCTAGGGACCCTCACCCTGACAATCAGCGATACCAGAGATTACTCAGGACTAATAGGGGTTACTCTGATCTAGGGACCCTCACCCTGACAATCAGCGATACCAGAGGTTACTCAGGACTAATAGGGGTTATTCTGATCTAGGGACCCTCACCCTGACAATCAGCGATACCAGAGATTACTCAGGACTAATAGGGGTTATTCTGATCTAGGGACCCTCACCCTGAGGATCAGCGATATCAGAGATTACTTAATAGGGGTCACTCTGATCTAGGGATCCTCACCCTGAGAATCAGCGATACCAGAGATTACTCAGGACTAATAGGGGTTACTCTGATCTAGGGACCCTCACCCTGAGAATCAGTGATACCAGAGATTACTCAGGACTAATAGGGGTTACTTTGATCTAGGGACCCTCACCCTGACAATCAGCGATACCAGAGATTACTCAGGACTAATAGGGGTTACTTTGATCTAGGGACCCTCACCCTGAGAATCAGCGATACCAGAGGTTACTCAGGACTAATAGGGGTTATTCTAATCTAGGGACCCTCACCCTGACAATCAGCGATACCAGAGATTACTCAGGACTAATAGGGGTTATTCTGATCTAGGGACCCTCACCCTGACAATCAGCGATACCAGAGATTACTCAGGACTAATAGGGGTTATTCTGATCTAGGGACCCTCACCCTGACAATCAGCGATACCAGAGATTACTCAGGACTAATAGGGGTTATTCTGATCTAGGGACCCTCACCCTGAGGACCAGCGATACCAGAGGTTACTCAGGACTAATAGGGGTTATTCTGATCTAGGGACCCTCACCCTGACAATCAGCGATACCAGAGATTACTCAGGACTAATAGGGGTTATTCTGATCTAGGGACCCTCACCCTGACAATCAGTGATACCAGAGATTACTCAGGACTAATAGGGGTTACTCTGATCTAGGGACCCTCACCCTGAGGATCAGCGATACCAGGGATTACTCAGGACTAATAGGGGTTATTCTGATCTAGGGACCCTCACCCTGACAATCAGCGATACCAGAGGTTACTCAGGACTAATAGGGGTTATTCTGATCTAGGGACCCTCACCCTGACAATCAGCGATACCAGAGGTTACTCAGGACTAATAGGGGTTACTCTGATCTAGGGACCCTCACCCTGACAATCAGCGATACCAGAGATTACTTAGGACTAATAGGGGTTAAACGTCTTTCAGCAACATTATATCTGTTTATTAAATTGTGTTAAAGTCTCCAACGCTGGTAAAGTTCCGCCACATTAGGGAAATATAAGAAACGTGTACAATTAAAGGGTATGGCTATTACAGGAAATTATTATATTGTACAATAACACATTTGAACATTGCAGAACTCATTCTTCTTTTTCTGGTTGTAGTACATTAATCACTACATTTGATACTAACAGCTAATATATATATATATATATATATATATATATATATATAGAGAGAGAGAGAGAGAGAGAGAGAGAGAGAGAGAGAGAGAGAGAGAGAGAGAGAGATGTTCTAAAGGGAAAGTGCTGTAAAACCCGTTTTACCGCATTTTCATATGTACTAACCCCCAGCCGCTGTGTTTTTGACGCTGAGGCAGGGGCGTCTCTGGAGAGGAGGGGACCTGTGTGCAGACTCCATGTGTGGGTCCCCTCCTCCATTTTCCGGAGTCCTGCGCACGCGCTGTAGACTCTGGCACTGTGGTCAGTGCGCTAGCAGCGGCACGATGGCTACGGGAGAGGAGGGGTCCCACACACAGTCAGCGATGGACTCTGGAAAGGTAAGTATAGGAGAAATGGGTGCAGTGTGTGCGGTGTGGGCCCCCCCGGGACTCAAGGGCCCGTGTGCACCGCGCACACTGCACCCATTCTAGATACACCACTGCGCTGAGGGTATCGCCATCTTTTAGTTGGTGATACCCTACTATAAAAGCCTCTGCATCCACCACCCCGCGTTGCTCACGCCTCCCACCGGCATACCTGTGTGCAGGCAGCCCTGGTCCCAGAACCCAAACTCCTCCTCCCCCAGCAACACAGTATTTTAATACATCCCACCCAGAGACAGAGAGAGAGAGAGAGAGAGAGGTAAAACTTGACACTCATTGCTCAAACAACTCCGCTTCCCAGGTGCCCTCCCATATAGGGGTGAGATATTATTCGGCAAGATGGCGGCACTCACGGTCACACACAAGAATAAATCGCAGCAGCCGGCTTCTAACTTAACATGTCAATTTTTAGTAAAAATTTTTCATCTTGAGCAAATCACAGAGCGACATTCTCACCCTATGGGGTCATTCCGAGTTGTTCGCTCGTTGGCAATTTTCGCTATATTGCGATTAATCGCTTACTGCGCATGCGCTTAGTTATTTTACACAAAAGTTAGGTATTTTACTCACGGCATTACAAGGTTTTTTCATCGTTCTGGTGATCGGAGTGTGATTGACAGGAAGTGGGTGTTTCTGGGCGGAAACTGGCCGTTTTATGGGAGTGTGCGGAAAAACACTACAGTTTCTGGGAAAAACGCGGGAGTGGCTGGAGAAACGGGGGAGTGTCTGGGCGAACGCTGGGAGTGTTTGTGACGTCAAACCAGGAACGAAACTGACTGAACTGATCGCAGATGCCGAGTAAGTCTGGAGCTACTCAGAGACTGCTAAGAAATTTCTATTCGCAATTCTGCTAAGCTAAGATACACTCCTAGAGGGCGGCGGCTTAGCGTGTGCAATGCTGCTAAAAGCAGCTAGCGAGCGAACAACTCGGAATGAGGGCCAATATACCTTCATCAAACCCCATGTGCACCTCCACCTACCGCTTTCCTGGATTTCTGCTGACATCATCATGGCGTCTGTCGCAACCAGAGTGGCGCCAGTGTGGGAATGTGTCCTGTTTTACAGGACACATTCCAGCAGCAGCCAGGGTGCCTGTGTCCCCTGCGGGACAACGTCGCTGACAGCGCAGGGACAGCTTGTCTGTCCCCAGCGCCTGTCAGTGTGTGGCGGCGGGTGTCCGGTGCAGGGATTACCCTTTTCCCTGCACCGGACCGGAGGCTGCGGGTAGATTCAAACGTTGGCGCCCTCCGGGAGCCAATCGCGGCTCCCGGAGCGGCAGCCAATCAGAGAGGGACGCGGCGAGCCAATCGGCGCTCGCGCGTCATAGGCCCCGCCCGGGGCCGCGCGCGGAAGAGCGCGAAGAGAAGAGGACGCCGGGTGGGAAGAGCAGAGAGAAGACGCCGGGAGAAGACGCCGGGCCGCGCCGAAGAGCGGTGAAGAGGTCCTGAGGCCGCGGAAGAGGCCAGGAGACGCCAGGCCCCTTGAAGAAGATGTCCAGCGGCGGCTGGACGCGGAGAAGAGACGGAGGCGCCGCTGGCCAGGACGGGCCAGCGGCAGAAGAGGGTGCCGGAGACCCCTGGATCAGGTGAGGCCTCAGTGAGGCTACCCTCACCCCCTCCCCTTTTCCTCCCTCGACCATCAGGGACGGGCATTAGGCCCGAGGGCACAATTCGGGCACTAGGCCTGGGCGCAGATAGGAGATTGGGGGCCATTATTTGATTAGGTGGTTTGGGCATTAGGCCCAAGCCACCCTCTCCCTGTGGCACCAGTTAGGCGGGCACTAGGCCCGGGGGCATATCAGGCAATAGGCCTGTGGGGCATTAGAGGGCATTAGGCCCTAGGGTATTTTGTCCAGCTAGGGATATCTAAAGGTGACGCTGGGTACTAGGCCCAGGTCACCCCGCGTGTGACAGGTTAGGCGGGCGCTAGGCCCGTGGGTGAAATCAGGCCTCCGGCCTGTGTGCAGCTAGGGGGCGCTAGGCCCAGTGAATAAGACCCCCGAGGTGAGTACAGGTGGCACTGGGCGCTAGGCCCAGGCCACCCTGAGGTATTTAGGTAGGCAGGCCTGGGGCCCACATAAGGGAAGGTACAGGAGGTGGGTAGGCCGTGCGGCGCCCACCCCCTTTCCAGCGGGAGGGATTTAAAGGGACAGCACCGTGTGATCTTGTATTCCGAAATTGTGATGTATGTTGTTACCGTGCAGGGCAAAGTGTATGTGTTGTTTAAGTTGTGCATAGTTGTGTCGCACCACCCACACGAGCTAGTTTGAGGGCTCTGTTTATGTAGCTAGTGTAGCGGACGCACACTAGGGTAGTTCTTGGCCCTGCACGGCTGTTTCTCTTTACCTCCTTACAGGGACATGTAAGTGGAGAAGATCGGAGTGCAAGACTTGTGACGGTGAGTAGCATCCGTGTACGTTTGTCCCTTGTCTGTCCCCGAGCGCCGGAGTCAGGATTGCTCACGGACGTGAGAATCCTTTTCATCACACTACGTGCGAGAGCGCGAGTGTGTGAAAGCTGGGTGGCTGAGGCTTTGTGCCGGTGATGACCTTTCACCCAACCGGTGAAGGTCGCGGTCACCCCTGGGGTATCCCCTGTTCCAGTGGAAGAAGGGTCGATACCCCTTTAAGGTAAACTATTCTCTCCTCAGCTCGGTCGTCGGTCAGCTCAGAGAGGGAATCGCCGTGTCCGGATCAGATTGAAGATTACCAGGTCCGTTGAAGGTTCCGGTACCTGAAGGTGAGAGAGAGCGGCGCCTGGTGAGTACCGACTTTACACCTGCACGGCAGCAGGCACCACCACACGCAGCCGCACCTCTTACACCAGCAGCCGGCAAATATGTTGCTAGGTAACAGAGTACATAATCTTAAACACGCAGAGCATCAGGAAAGATAAAATGTATATTCAGGAGTCATAGAGATGAGCGATGTGCGCATTAAGGGGCATCACACAGCGACTTTCCACACCGCGTGCTCTATATAGGACAGACTACCGGGAAATCCACAGTACTCATACCCTGTGACCGTACCCTGCGCTACACACTCATACCCTGTGACCGTACCCTGCGCTACACACTCATACCCTCTGACCGCACCCTGCGCTACACACTCATACCCTCTGACCGTACCCTGCGCTACACACTCATACCCTCTGACCGCACCCTGCGCTACACACTGATACCCTCTAACTATACCCTGCGCTACACACTGATACCCTCTGACCGCACCCTGCGCTACACACTGATACCCTCTGACCGTACCCTGCGCTACACACTGATACCCTCTGACCGTACCCTGCGCTACACACTCATACCCTGTGACCGTACCCTGCTCTACACACTCATACCCTCTGACCGTACCCTGCGCTACACACTCATACCCTCTGACCGTACCCTGCGCTACACACTGTCAAAGTCAAAAATATTACATAGAGAGACCATATAAACTGCACACATATAAGCCGCTATACTTGCAAATATGCTCAGCGAGCACAGCAATATATGGAAACACACGCATTTGCTCGGACATGGCACAGAGATGGATTCGGCACTTGTTTCATACAGTACATGGTTATAATAATGAACAGCACCAGACATCATGGAGATTTAGAATTGGCTAATGAATTAATGTCATGGATGTGTATCATTCGAACCGAACCAGATAAACACATCATGTTTGGTATTGAAGCAAGCAGAATAAGGTGTGGTTTAGTTTGAGACCTATTGTGTTGTCGTGGGACATTGCAGCGGATAGATATGATTATATGTATAAAAGTTAAGATCAGCTTTGTTGGGAACAATGGATGATCAACTAAGTTTTCAGGTCTGAACCTGATTAGCATATACAAAGAGAACAGTGATTCAATACAAAAGCTAGAGAGACCCCTCCCCCAGGTACTGGTCAAACAGGAAGGTAGTTTTTCAGTGTTGCTTGTTTTTGCCTCAGAGAGCAGATGTGATGTGGCTGGACTCAGAACAGAGCTCTCAGAAGCATGGCTGGATCCTCGCCATCGAAACAAAGGCTAAGTATCATAAAATCAATATCTCATGGCTGATTGGCATAGAGTAGTTTTAAATGTGTGGTTTGAGGTGGGGTAGTTGTGGAAAGATGGGTAAGCATAGAGTGGTTGGTTTGGTGAAACAAATGGCTTGGGGATGGTGAGGCTTGCGCAGCCGTGTGATTGTAACTTGTTTGTGTTGGTGCCCTGTGGAATCTGTGTGATTGTTGGGTGTTAGTGTTGGTGCCCTGTGGAATCTGTGATGGTAGCTGGGATCTTGTTAATCATAAATACCACCATGCAGTACTTTTGAATATGTGCTGGTAGCAATGGCAGGCTGATACTTGTGAGTACCTGGTGGTCTGGTCTTGTGATAACTCATATGCTCTGGTTATAGAGATACTGTGTTTGCTTGAAATTGTGAAAGGTGTTTTAGATGGTTTGGAATTGTAAAATCAGAACATATGCATTGTTTTGAGGCTTGGACATTTTGGAATAAAATGGAGTCTTGTGTTTTCTGCTATGTGATTGTGGTGCCATGTGTTTGGACCTGCAAATCTAAAATGGCTGCCGCTGGATGTCTTCCCCTCCCCCTTTCAGGCATGTGGTGTGGTCTTTGGAATCAAGTGGAGGTTTCTCAGAAATGGAGTCTAGCTTCCATCCCATGCTGTATTCAGCATTGACTAACTGCGCAGCGATTGTCTCTCACATGTGTAGTTTTATCTGCAACCATGTTGTCTCTTATTTAATGTAATCATTGTCTTTCTGTGAGCCAATTTCTCTCTCTCTCTCTCTATCTCTCTCTCTCCTCTTTTCTCTTATATACCTCATAGTATTGTATTGTATTGCATTTAGGTCAGCGTAGTATTGTCTTTTTGTATTTATTGTTTAGTTCTGTGGTTAGGAAGTCTCTGTTATATTGTAGTGTATCATTTGTACTGTTACCCCCTTTTTACAAGTATATTAGATATAATACAGTTAATAGGCCTTGGAACCTAGACCAGTATCTGTGTATTTTCTATAGTGATAAGTGTTCACTTGAGCGTCGGTGACGCTCATGCAGCTTTGTAGATAGTCGGGTTGCACAGGGTTGCACTTACACCCTGTACTCACATTAAGGTATTCAGTGTATTTCATTGGTATAAGGTTTTAACATAAAGGTATAGTGTTGTAAGCGTCTGCATCGCTGGTGACCTCCTCGTGGTCTCGAGCGTATGCTACGCTACAGCGAATCATTCCCCTAGACATAACCAATAACGTGTCCTGTGATCACTGGGCCGTGAGCGAACGTGACGCTTGAGCGTCTCGCCTACGGCTGAGCGATCGCTACGCAGATAGCGTACCATTACGGTACTTCTTAAGTAAACAGCGTACAGTGTTCTTAGCTTCATAAAGGGTTGTTTATACGACAAAGGAATTTAGCATTGTCAATTGCGGGCTCGTCCTATACTTCTCATATCTGCACTAGGTAGATCAGCAGACATTATCCCTCCAGCAAAGGGTGGGAGGTTGTCTCACAGTGCTGACGGGATAAGCGTCTGCTTCGCTTAGATAAAGAGTGCTGAAGGAACCCGGTAACCGGAGGTAAGAACAGTACGCTATTGTCTTTGAAAATCTGGTTTTTATTTCAATTTGGTGCCAACTACACACTCAGGCCTAGAATAACTTTAGGAGTTTTGAATGATGACTTTCTTTGTGACAAGAGACCGCATGGTCTGTCCACCATTTTGTGTGACCCTCATGGAGGTGGAAGGGGGAGGAGCAGCGGCCATTTTGGGAAGGTCAATTTTTTTTTTTTTTTCTGAGCGGCTGGTTTTCAGTTGACTCAGGAAACAATCAGCCATCCACTGTCAAAAAGAAATCATCATTTAATGAGTTTTTTTTTTATGCATTTATTTAATCTATATCATAGTCAATCATAAGTAATAGTGATTGGTACTTATATGTAATTTCATATGCGTGTGCTTACATCAATGTATGTTATTAGATTAAATTTAGAATTGCATTTTCATCTGTGTAAGTTTCACATCTCACCTTCCTGTTTGCCATTTGCATTGATAACGTGCTGAGAAAAAAACAAGCAACACTATTGTGTGGTGTTTGGTAAGCGTTTATATAGTGAAATATCGCTTATAGTAAGGCGATACAGAAGCCACAAGACAATAGCACACATTTGTTCAGTTTCCAAAATTTAGTTTAAATACCTTACTTTACTGTAACGCCTCTGGGGAGAGCTATCAGACTACGGGAAATGATTTTTCTGATCAGAAAACTATAAGAATGATAGTGGGTTGAAAACGGTATGAGTGTATTGAATCCCGCTTTGTGGACTTTGTGATCTATGTGATAAAACGGTATTGAATTCCGCTTTGTGGACTTTGTGAACTTTGATCTATGTGGAACGTGATGAGCACGATCTGAGTGAAAACGTGCAACAGAGTGTGATAAAGTTTTCGTTGTATTACGCTCTGGCTGTTTTGGAGCACAGTAGGGAGACTCCAATGATCCTACCATTTATGGGCAACAAGTGTCTATAAGTGGTACGATTGGACCGCACGGTTGTATGTGTGACCAATAACGCAACGTGATATGAGGTCGTATATCCATGCGTAAATCATGCCCTCATACGTGTTGTAGGGAGCACATGCAAGCGTGATTTGTGTAAAGAAAAAGGAAGGGAATTTTCTCAGGAAAATCTCTAGAGATAGGGCCTGCAACGGCTACACGTGTCTGCTAGAAGGCGGACCGGAGATACCCGGAGCAGAAGAAGTTCAGTGGAAGAGCTTTAAGGATTTCCAACGAAGTTCTGTGTTTGGTGCATTTTAGGAAGTTTTTCTGTGTTAAAAAGGTCCACAATGGCAGCCAAGTGCACAACACAGAGACGGTCGGAGGTCAGGATTCAGACTCCAGAGGCTTGCAGACCCCGAGGGTCTGCTCGGTTAGTAATGTGGGGGAAATATGGTCCCCACACTGAGACCTTTTGTGATGAATGGACACGAATGACTGCGGGGGATAAGGCACCATTTCCCGGGATAGGTAGTTTTGACTTAGAGGTGTTGCATAATTTAAGGCAAAGGATCAGTCTCATAAAATCCTGGAAACAACGAGTTAAACATGATGATTGTTTGCAGTTATGGCAACAGGAAAGTGAAATGCAAAGAAATGTAACTTACATATCTAACTTTCATCTTGAGAGGAGAGACATGGCATTGAAGAGGATTATGGTTGCAGAGAAATGGCACAATGTTGTACGATAAAAATGCACTTAGTAACTGTATTAAGAATGAAAGTGTTAAATGTAATAATGTTTATGAAAATGAAAGTGTAAAAATTACAAATGTTAACCTGTGCAAGTCGCACCCCATGTTAAACTTCCCTCAGGATTACCAACAAGAAAGTGAGCCCAGAACGATGTCGGCACCTCTTAAAGAAGCCATCCTACAAGACATCCAGGTGGACGCGACCAGATTGGTGGAGGCAATGGTCGAACCCCCTGGCGGAGGGTCAGGTGAGGTCGTGTCCACAGGTACGTACAATGTTTTATATCACGCACAAACAAATGTACCCCATATTGTAAGACCAAAACAAGGTGATGTAATTGAGTTTAGTCCTGTCAGGGTGATCACAGTCCCCAATGGGAAGACTGACGATCAGGGAGTCATTCCCGTCAAGGACGGTGCAATGCGCCGTCCCTGGTCCCGGACAGAATTGAGATCAATCATGTCTGATTACCCAGATCCTAGGAAAGATCTAACTGTATGATCAAAGATTCACAGAAGGCATATCAACTCCCTAGACAACGACATAATCATGGTATCCAAGGAACCAGGTAGGTACAGGGAAAGCGGTTGAGGGTGATGAGCATCCAAACGTTTGAGGAGGCATCAAATCAGCCAAGACCCCATTTCACTGACACTTGGAGGAAGCCCAGGGTTTGTTATCATTGTAGAAGAGAAGGGCATTATGCCAGTAACTGTAATAACCCACATAAAGTTAGACCCCCTAGACATGAAAATGAGCATGAATATGACACACCAAATTACAAGCAGGGATCATATAGGAAGAATTTTGGGCCACACCCATAATATATAGTCAGGAAAGGTGATCATTAGGACTGATGGTAAGCCTGAGGTAACGGTTAATGAAGTGGGAGGTCATTCCCTGAAGACACAGGAATGACCGGGTGAAAAGTTGTAAATGTATTCGTGAAAATCTTTTTCTCTTTTCTCACTCTCTATCCCCATCTCTGACGATTATTGGTAAGAATTCAAACATTGCATATTCGCTTGGTCCTTGTAGAAGTCTACCAAACCCCAGCATGACCTATCCGCCACTATGTATTCTGGCCAGATACAGACAGTGGAGTAATGCAAGTGCTGGTGGGGAGGGACTGCTCAAGGAGACCATTAGACACGTAGATACGACAGCCTGATAGTCTAACAATGTTTTCTTAATGTTGACAATGTTTTAAAAATGCTTTGTTTCTCTTTTCCTATTGATGGTTATTGTCAAGTTATGTAAAATATATATATATGCATATGAATTATTCTCTCTTTTGTTCTTGTTTTCCTCTCTCTTCTCACTCATGTTTCCATGATTTGGAGATGGTATGTCACCCCTAAGTGTTAACCAATGGTAATGCCAGATTTTTGCTCCACACAGAAAGATCGCTAGTTAGGAAGAAAGATTACATCACCAGAAGGTTCATTCGGAGGACTGAAGAGACAGCGCCTTTGAGAGGACAGCAGAACAAGAAGAACAACAAGACGAGAGAACTTATTATCGTAACAAGTTCTCTCCCCCTCAAACTGTTTTCTTATACCCCCTTTACAAATTTCTTCTTTTCTCCTCCTGTAAGATGGACTTGCCCCAAGAGACTGTGATATGGATTTTCCCGTTAACCATGATGTTGACCAGAGCAGTCTGTTTCGGTGAGAGTACCAGTGAGGTCGAGAAAGGATCCAGAAAGGTCCTGATGACTGAGACGGAGGTGTAAATTTCCAATAGCAACCCAATCACCAAGCAAAGGCGAGTACCGGGCACGATCTAACAACCATGTTATCTGTAAACATTTTCTTTGAAGGATTGTTAGTTCAAAAAGAAAAACTGTATCTGTAGGCTCTGTGACAATGGTTGAAGATGGATGCATAAAGAAATGCCAATCCAGTCTTAATATCCATATGGACCGGCATCCATTGAGTGACTATCACTCCTTAGTGGGTAGTGTGTTAAATAAAACTGATTGTTGGGTATGCTCTCAAGTACCTCAGGGTCATAGTAAATCAGGGCTAGTACCATTTCCTTTAACATTAGGGGAGGTACTTGAGCTAAGTGGTGGGAGACCGGTGGACAGGAGGTTTAATATCTCCAGCCCTCCTAGTTTGAAGCTCCACCAATACCATGTGGATAGGTCCCTCATATGTTTTAACATCTCCAATCCCAGAAAACCGGGAAATTGGGAAGTGTCATGGAGCAACCTTACCATGACCTTTTCACACAGAGCAGATAGAATGCCTACAGATACAGAGCTCGTACGCCACATAGCCAGTAGAGGAAAATCTTTCCGGTATCGATATACCTTAGGGAATAGGATTACTAGAGTTGGAGAGGTATCACCAGGATACTGTGCACATATCGTACAAACGGGTTCACTACGGCTGGCCGGCGGTCGGGCTCCCGGCGCCCAGCATACCGGCGCCGGGAGCCCGACCGCCGGCTGACCGACAGTGTGGCGAGCGCAAAGGAGCCCCTTGCGGGCTCGCTGCGCTCGCCACGCTACGGGCACGGTGGCGCGCTACGCGCGCCACACTATTTTATTCTCCCTCTATGGGGGTCGTGGACCCCCACGAGGGAAAATAAGTGTCGGTATGCCGGCGGTCGGGCTCCCGGCGCCGGTATACTGAGCGCCGGGAGCCCGACCGCCGGCATACAGAATGCCACCCCGTACAAACCGATACGTGCATTAAGCAGTTGGGAGAATTAGGGTCAGGAGATTTCACCTGGAAGGTTTGTAACATGGTCATGTCCTTCTCCGTCCCTTATGTTCTCCCCGATGATGCATATTTCATATGCGGGAGAAAGGCGTACAAATGGCTTGCCCCAAACTCTGAAGGATTGTGTTATATTGGAAAAGTATTGCCTGAAGTGATGACTGTTACACATGACAAAATGAAGGACATACACCGTGGTGCCCAAGCTCCTTATACTCACACTCATTACGAGCACCGAGTTAAAAGACAACTGTCAGAAAGGTTAGAGCATCCGGCCTCTGATCTTATCCATGAATCCACCGGGATTCAGGTTCTGGTAGCGTTAGATTTCACTCGTACCGCTCGGGGAGTGATGAATTATAGATACATTTCCGCACTCGCCAATTTGTTAGATAATATCACTGAAATGTATGATGACACGTTTAGATACACTGGAGGAGAACTTCAGGCTTATAAAACAGAACTAGTTCAGCATAGGATGGTTCTTAATTATCTTACAGCAGTAACAGGCGGATATTGTGTTACATTGGCAACACAGTACGGCATAGGGTGTTGCACGTATATCACGGGTGGCACCGGGGATCCGGTGGAGGTCATAGACCAAGAGATGGACGATATTCTCCAATTGAAGTGGGAATTTCGTCGAAAACACAATCTCACCCTTGCTGCTGTAGGTAATGAGCTGACTGGTTGGGTGTCATGGTTGAACCCGCGAAATTGGTTCTCCGGTTTGGGAGACTGGGCTCAAGGAGTCATGATGGATGTTGGAAAGTTTCTCCTATGTATCTTAGGTATGGTCATATCAATTGCCTTGATATTTGGATGCGGTCAGGCTTTGGTGAGGTGCAGGCAACGTGCAGGAGTGATGAGTTTGAGGAGTGAGGAAACTGTAGTTAACCTGGATTTGATTTATGACCCAATGATAGAAACCATGATGTAATGTAAATACGATTATACGGTCCGTCTTTCACCCGTTTCTACGTTTTCTCCAAGGTACAAAAACCCCCCTTTGGACGAGGAATTTGATGAGCCGCTATGCAGACAACAGAAAGATTGAAGAAGAAGTCCAGATGACCCGATATACAAGATTTTTGATGGACAATGCCATGGGTCCCCAGTTTCCCTAGAAATTTTAAAATTACGCTAGCCCAACATTTTTTGTAAATCCATGGACGTTGTTTGCTTTTGCTCGCGACTAATGGGCAAAAGCACAAAGAAGAAGACCGCAATCAACAGACATCTTACAAGACTTCAATCGGCGAATGTACATTAACCTGACATAGAATACCACTGCATTTACCATAAGTGTTCTTTTCTTCATTTCTACAACCCTTAGGTAATGACACACATAGTCGATAGGGAATACAGGCACAGATATCAGCAACCACATACCTCCCCCATTCATGTATCATCAATTAAAATGTGCATCCCCATTTTGTTACAACCATAGCCGAAATGAGCTCGGTAAAGTTTGACAGCCCATCCACAGACCTGTACCACAGGATAAGAAGGAATTCAAATGTATACTTCGCAATACCTCGAAGCTTGATGTACAACACGTACGGCACGATGATACATGACCCCCCAAACATGGATTCATACACACATGCTTCTGCTATCTCACTAGGTCATACCCTCTTCACACCTTCTCCTCTCTCCTCCCTTACCCAACCATGGAAATGTATTAACCCCTGACATATATTTTTCTCTTTTTGAAATGTTTTAGGAAGTGGCAGTTATTGGTGACTGCCAAAGGGTGGACTGTCAAAGTCAAAAATATTACATAGAGAGACCATATAAACTGCACACATATAAGCCGCTATACTTGCAAATATGCGCAGCGAGCACAGCAATATATGGAAACACACGCATTTGCTCGGACATGGCACAGAGATGGATTCGGCACTTGTTTCATACAGTACATGGTTATAATAATGAACAGCACCAGACATCATGGAGATTTAGAATTGGCTAATGAATTAATGTCATGGATGTGTATCATTCGAACCGAACCAGATAAACACATCATGTTTGGTATTGAAGCAAGCAGAATAAGGTGTGGTTTAGTTTGAGACCTATTGTGTTGTCGTGGGACATTGCAGCGGATAGATATGATTATATGTATAAAAGTTAAGATCAGCTTTGTTGGGAACAATGGATGATCAACTAAGTTTTCAGGGCTGAACCTGATTAGCATATACAAAGAGAACAGTGATTCAATACAAAAGCTAGAGAGACCCCTCCCCCAGGTACTGGTCAAACAGGAAGGTAGTTTTTCAGTGTTGCTTGTTTTTGCCTCAGAGAGCAGATGTGATGTGGCTGGACTCAGAACAGAGCTCTCAGAAGCATGGCTGGATCCTCGCCATCGAAACAAAGGCTAAGTATCATAAAATCAATATCTCATGGCTGATTGGCATAGAGTAGTTTTAAATGTGTGGTTTGAGGTGGGGTAGTTGTGGAAAGATGGGTAAGCATAGAGTGGTTGGTTTGGTGAAACAAATGGCTTGGGGATGGTGAGGCTTGCGCAGCCGTGTGATTGTAACTTGTTTGTGTTGGTGCCCTGTGGAATCTGTGTGATTGTTGGGTGTTAGTGTTGGTGCCCTGTGGAATCTGTGATGGTAGCTGGGATCTTGTTAATCATAAATACCACCATGCAGTACTTTTGAATATGTGCTGGTAGCAATGGCAGGCTGATACTTGTGAGTACCTGGTGGTCTGGTCTTGTGATAACTCATATGCTCTGGTTATAGAGATACTGTGTTTGCTTGAAATTGTGAAAGGTGTTTTAGATGGTTTGGAATTGTAAAATCAGAACATATGCATTGTTTTGAGGCTTGGACATTTTGGAATAAAATGGAGTCTTGTGTTTTCTGCTATGTGATTGTGGTGCCATGTGTTTGGACCTGCAAATCTAAAATGGCTGCCGCTGGATGTCTTCCCCTCCCCCTTTCAGGCATGTGGTGTGGTCTTTGGAATCAAGTGGAGGTTTCTCAGAAATGGAGTCTAGCTTCCATCCCATGCTGTATTCAGCATTGACTAACTGCGCAGCGATTGTCTCTCACATGTGTAGTTTTATCTGCAACCATGTTGTCTCTTATTTAATGTAATCATTGTCTTTCTGTGAGCCAATTTCTCTCTCTCTCTCTCTATCTCTCTCTCTCCTCTTTTCTCTTATATACCTCATAGTATTGTATTGTATTGCATTTAGGTCAGCGTAGTATTGTCTTTTTGTATTTATTGTTTAGTTCTGTGGTTAGGAAGTCTCTGTTATATTGTAGTGTATCATTTGTACTGTTACCCCCTTTTTACAAGTATATTAGATATAATACAGTTAATAGGCCTTGGAACCTAGACCAGTATCTGTGTATTTTCTATAGTGATAAGTGTTCACTTGAGCGTCGGTGACGCTCATGCAGCTTTGTAGATAGTCGGGTTGCACAGGGTTGCACTTACACCCTGTACTCACATTAAGGTATTCAGTGTATTTCATTGGTATAAGGTTTTAACATAAAGGTATAGTGTTGTAAGCGTCTGCATCGCTGGTGACCTCCTCGTGGTCTCGAGCGTATGCTACGCTACAGCGAATCATTCCCCTAGACATAACCAATAACGTGTCCTGTGATCACTGGGCCGTGAGCGAACGTGACGCTTGAGCGTCTCGCCTACGGCTGAGCGATCGCTACGCAGATAGCGTACCATTACGGTACTTCTTAAGTAAAGAGCGTACAGTGTTCTTAGCTTCATAAAGGGTTGTTTATACGACAAAGGAATTTAGCATTGTCAACACTCATACCCTGTGACCGCACCCTGCGCTACACACTGATACCCTCTGACCGCACCCTGCGCTACACACTGATACCCTCTGACCGTACCCTGCGCTACACACTGATACCCTCTGACCGTACCCTGCGCTACACACTCATACCCTGTGACCGTACCCTGCTCTACACACTCATACCCTCTGACCGTACCCTGCGCTACACACTCATACCCTCCGACCGTACCCTGCGCTACACACTGATACCCTCTGACCGTACCCTGCGCTACACACTCATACCCTCTGACCGTACCCTGCGCAACACACTGATACCCTCTGACCGTACCCTGCGCTACACACTCATACCCTCTGACCGTACCCTGCGCTACACACTCATACCCTCTGACCGTACCCTGCGCTACACACTCATACCCTCTGACCGTACCCTGCGCTACACACTCATACCCTCTGACCGTACCCTGCGCTACACACTCATACCCTCTGACCGTACCCTGCGCTACACACTCCTACCCTCTGACCGTACCCTGCGCTACACACTCATACCCTCTGACCGTACCCTGCGCTACACACTCATACCCTCTGACCGTACCCTGCGCTACACACTCCTACCCTCTGACCGTACCCTGCGCTACACACTCAAACCCTCTAACTATACCCTGCGCTACACACTCCTACCCTCTAACTATACCCTGCGCTACACACTGATACCCTCTAACTATACCCTGCGCTACACACGGATACCCTCTGACCGTACCCTGCGCTACACACTGATACCCTCTAACTATACCCTGCGCTACACACGGATACCCTCTGACCGTACCCTGCGCTACACACTGATACCCTCTGACCGTACCCTGCGCTACACACTCATACCCTCTGACCGTACCCTGCGCTACACACTGATACCCTCTGACCGTACCCTGCACTACACACTGATACCCTCTGACCGTACCCTGCGCTACACACTCATACCCTCTGACCGTACCCTGCGCTACACACTCATACCCTCTGACCGTACCCTGCGCTACACACTCATACCCTCTGACCGCACCCTGCGCTACACACTCATACCCTCTGACCGTACCCTGCGCTACACACTCATACCCTCTGACCGTACCCTGCGCTACACACTGATACCCTCTGACCGTACCCTGCGCTACACACTGATACCCTCTGACCGTACCCTGCGCTACACACTCATACCCTCTGACCGTACCCTGCGCTACACACTCATACCCTCTGACCGTACCCTGCGCTACACACTGATACCCTCTGACCGTACCCTGCGCTACACACTCATACCCTCTGACCGTACCCTGCGCAACACACTGATACCCTCTGACCGTACCCTGCGCTACACACTCATACCCTCTGACCGTACCCTGCGCTACACACTCCTACCCTCTGACCATTCCCTGCGCTACACACTCCTACCCTCTGACCGTACCCTGCGCTACACACTCAAACCCTCTGACCGTACCCTGCGCTACACACTCCTACCCTCTGACCGTACCCTGCGCTACACACTCCTACCCTCTGACCGTACCCTGCGCTACACACTCCTACCCTCTGACCGTACCCTGCGCTACACACTCCTACCCTC
The DNA here is from genome assembly GCF_028390025.1 of Pseudophryne corroboree. NCBI lineage: Eukaryota > Metazoa > Chordata > Amphibia > Anura > Myobatrachidae > Pseudophryne > Pseudophryne corroboree. Next base: position 844,491,513 of record NC_086449.1, read on the forward strand.
TGACCGTACCCTGCGCTACACACTCCTACCCTCTGACCGTACCCTGCGCTACACACTCCTACCCTCTGACCGTACCCTGCGCTACACACTCCTACCCTCTGACCGTACCCTGCGCTACACACTCATACCCTCTGACCGTACCCTGCGCTACACACACCTACCCTCTGACCGTACCCTGCGCTACACACTCATACCCTCTGACCGTACCCTGCGCTACACACTCATACCCTCTGACCGTACCCTGCGCTACACACTCCTACCCTCTGACCGTACCCTGCGCTACACACTCCTACCCTCTGACCGTACCCTGCGCTACACACTCCTACCCTCTGACCGTACACTGCGCTACACACTCCTACCCTCTGACCGTACCCTGCGCTACACACTCCTACCCTCTGACCGTACCCTGCGCTACACACTCCTACCCTCTGACCGTACCCTGCGCTACACACACCTACCCTCTGACCGTACCCTGCGCTACACACTCATACCCTCTGACCGTACCCTGCGCTACACACTCATACCCTCTGACCGTACCCTGCGCTACACACTCATACCCTCTGACCGTACCCTGCGCTACACACTCCTACCCTCTGACCGTACACTGCGCTACACACTCATACCCTCTGACCGTACCCTGCGCTACACACTGATACCCTCTGACCGTACCCTGCGCTACACACTGATACCCTTTGATTGTACCCTGCGCTACACACTGATACCATCTGATTGTACCCTGCGCTACACACTGATACCCACTGACCGTACCCTGCTCTACACACTGATATCCTCTGATTGTACCCTTCGCTACACACTGATACCCTCTGAATGTACCCTGCGCTACATACTGATATCCTCTGACTGTACCCTGCTCTACACACTGATACCCTGTGACCGTACCCTGCACTGCACACTGATACCCTCTGACTGTACCCTGTGCTATACACTGATACCCTCTGACTGTACACTGCGCTACACACTGATACCCTGTGACCGTACCCTGCACTACACACTAATACCCTCTAACTGTACCCTGCGCTACACACTGATACCCTCTAACTATACCCTGCGCTACACACTAATACCCTCTGACTGTACCCTGCGCTACACACTGATACCCTCTGAATATACTCTGCGCTACACACTGATACCCTCTGACTGTACCGTGCGCTACACACTGATACCCTCTGACTATACTCTGCGCTACACACTGATACCCTCTGACCGTACCTTGCGCTACACACTGATACCCCCTGACCGTACCCTTCGCTAAACACTGATCATACACCAGGAAATGTGCATGGAAAAGAGCACAACTGTCACAAGCCGGCTCCTGTAGTAACTCAACACTTACATTATAATCACTTTGTTATCGTCGGTGCAGACAACTTTCGTCCGCCCCAGACCGACTTAGACTTTCTCAGATGGCAAAGATTGTAGCTGAGAGAGGGGAGCTAGCTGATACAGGACTACCTCTGATCATTACTGAGGATATTGAGGATGAAGGTGTTAGCGGTGGAGATTGCAGGTGCTGGGATATAGCGGAGAGAGGGGAGATAGCTGATACAGGACTACCTCTGATCATTACTGAGGATATTGAGGATGAAGGTGTTAGCGGTGGAGATTGCAGGTGCTGGGATATAGCGGAGAGAGGGGAGATAGCTGATACAGGACTACCTCTGATCATTACTGAGGATATCGAGGATGAAGGTGTTGGCGGTGGAGATTGCAGGTGTTAGGATATAGCTGAGAGAGGGGAGCTAGCTGATACAGGACTACCTCTGATCATTACTGAGGATGAAGGTGTTGGCGGTGGAGATTGCAGGTGCTGGGATATAGCTGAGGAAGGGGAGCTAGCTGATGCAGGACTACCTCTGATCATTACTGAGGATATTGAGGATGAAGGTGTTGGCAGTGAAGATTGCAGTTACTGGGATATAGCTGGGGGAGGTAAGCTAGCTGATACAGGACTACCTCTGATCATTACTGAAGATATTGAGGATGAAGGTGGTAGCGGTGGAGATTGCAGTTGCTGGGAGCTAGCTGAGGATGGGGAGCTAGCTGATACAGGACTACCCCTGATCATTACTGATGATATTGAGGATGAAGGTGTTAGCGGTGTAGATTGCAGGTGCTGGGATATAGCTGGGAGAGGTGAGCTAGCTGACTCAGGACTACCTCTGATCATTACTGATGATATTGAGGATGAAGGTGTTGGCGGTGGAGATTGCAGTTGCTGGGATATAGCTGGTAGAGGTGAGCTAGCTGACTCAGGACTACCTCTGATCATTACTGACGATATTGAGGATGAAAATGTTAGCGGTGGAGATTGCAGGTGCTGGGATATAGCTGAGGAAGGGGAGCTAGCTGATACAGGTCTACCTCTGATCATTACTGAGGATATTGAGAATGAAGGTGTTAGCGGTGTAGATTGCAGGTGCTGGGATATAGCTGGGAGAGGTGAGCTAGCTGACTCAGGACTACCTCTGATCATTGCTGAGGATATTGAGGATGAAAATGTTAGCGGTGGAGATTGCAGGTGCTGGGATATAGCTGAGGAAGGGGAGCTAGCTGATACAGGTCTACCTCTGATCATTACTGAGGATATTGAGAATGAAGGTGTTAGCGGTGTAGATTGCAGGTGCTGGGATATAGCTGGGAGAGGGGAGCTAGCTGAATCAGGACTACCTCTGATCATTACTGAGGATATTGAGGATGAAGGTGTTAGCGGTGGAGATTGCAGGTGCTGGGATATAGCTGAGGAAGGGGAGCTAGCTGATACAGGACTACCTCTGATCATTACTGAGGATATTGAGAATGAAGGTGTTAGTGGTGGAGATTGCAGGTGCTGGGATATAGCTGAGAGGGGAGCTAGCTGATACAGGACTACCTCTGATCATTACTGAGGATATTGAGGATGAAGGTGTTAGCGGTGGAGATTGTAGGTGCTGGGATATAGCTGAGGAAGGGGAGCTAGCTGATACAGGACTACCTCTGATCATTACTGAGGATATTGAGGATGAAGGTGTTAGCGGTGTAGATTGCTGGTGCTGGGATACAGCTGAGGAAGGGGAGCTAGCTGAGACAGGATACCTCTGATCATTAGTGAGGATATTGAGTATGAAGGTGTTAGCGGTGTAGATGGCTGGTGCTGGGATATAGCTGAGGGAGGGGAGCTAGCTGACACATGACTACCTCTGATCATTACTGAGGATATTGAGGATGAAGGTGTTGGCAGTGGAGATTGCAGGTGCTGGGATATAGCTGAGAGAGGGGAGCTAGCTGATGCAGGACTACCTCCAGTCATTACTGATGATATTGAGGATGAAGGTGTTGGCAGTGGAGATTGCAGGTGCTGGAATATAGCTGAGAGAGGGGAGCTAGCTGATTTAGGACTACCTCTGATCATTACTGAGGATATTGAGGATGAAGGTGTTAGCGATGGAGATTGCAGGTGCTGGAATATAGCTGACGGAGGGGAGCTAGCTGATACAGGACTACCTTCAATCATTACTGAGGATATTGAGGATGAAGGTGTTAGCCGTGGAGAGTGCAGGTGCTGGGATATAGCTGAGGGAGGGGAGCCAGCTGATACAGGACTACCTCTGATCATTACTGAGGATATCGAGGATGAAGGTGTTGGCGGTGGAGATTGCAGTTGCTGGGATATAGCTGAGGAAGGGGAGCTGGCAGATACAGGACTACCTCTGATCATTACTGAGGATATTGAGGATGTAGGTGTTAGCGGTGGAGATTGCAGGTGCTGGGATATAGCTGAGAGGGGAGCTAGCTGATACAGGACTACCTCTGATCATTACTGAGGATATTGAGGATGAAGGTGTTGGCGGTGGAGATTGCAGGTGCTGTGATATAGCTGAGAAAGGGGAGCTAGCTGATGCAGGGCTACCTCTGATCTTTACTGAGGATATTGAGGATGAAGGTGTTGGCGGTGGAGATTGCAGTTGCTGGGATATAGATGGGAGAGGTGAGCTAGCTGATACAGGACTACCTCTGATCATTACTGAAGATATTGAGGATGAAGGTGTTAGCGGTGTAGATTGCTGGTGCTGGGATATAGCTGAGGGAGGGGAGCTAGCTGACACAGGACTACCTCTGATCATATCTGAGGATATTGAGGATGAAGGTGTTGGCAGTGGAGATTGCAGGTGCTGGGATATAGCTGAGAGAGGGGAGCTAGCTGATGCAGGACTACCTCCAATCATTACTGATGATATTGAGGATGAAGGTGTTGGCGGTGGAGATTGGAGTTGCTGGGATATAGCTGGGAGAGGTGAGCTATCTGATACAGAACTACCTCTGATCATTACTGAGGATATTGAGGATGAAGGTGTTGGTGGTGGAGATTGCAGGTGCAGGGACACAGCTGAGGGAGGGGAGCTAACTTTTTCAGGACTATCTCCAATTATTAGTGAGGATATTGAGTATGAAGGTGTTAGCGGTGTAGATTGCTGGTGCTGGGATATAGCTGAGGGGGGGGGGGGGTGCTAGCTGACACAGTACTACCTCTGATCATTACTGAGGATATTGAGGATGAAGGTGTTGGCAGTGGAGATTGCAGGTGCTGGGATATAGCTGAGGAAGGGGAGCTAGCTGATACAGGTCTACCTCTGATCATTACTGAGGATATTGAGAATGATGGTGTTAGCGGTGTAGGTTGCAGGTGCTGGGATACGGCTGGGAGAGGGGAGCTAGCTGATTCAGGACTACCTCTGATCATTACTGAGGATATTGAGAATGAAGGTGGTAGCGGTGGAGATTGCAGGTGCTGGAATATAGCCGAGAGAGGGGAGCTAGCTGATTTAGGACTACCTCTGATCATTACTGAGGATATCGAGGATGAAGGTGTTGGCGGTGGAGATTGCAGGTGCTGGGATATAGCTGAGGAAGGGGAGCTAGCTGATTCTTGACTACCTCTGATCATTACTGAGGATAAAGGTGTTAGCGGTGGAGATTGCAGGTGCTGGGATATAGCTGAGAGAGGGGAGCTAGCTGATACAGGACTATCTCTTATCATTACTGAGGATATTGAGGATGAAGGTGTTGGCGGTGGAGATTGCAGTTGCTGGGATATAGCTGAGGAAGGGGAGCTAGCTGATACAGGACTACCTCTGATCATTACTGAGGATATTGAGGATGAAGGTGTTGGCGGTGGAGATTGCAGGTGCTGGGATATAGCTGAGGGAGGGGAGCTAGCTGATACAGGACTACCTCTGATCATTACTGAGGATATTGAGGATGAAGGTGTTAGCGGTGGAGATTGCAGGTGCTGGGATAAAACTGACGGAGGGGAGCTAGCTGATACAGGACTACCTTCAATCATTACTGAGTATATTGAGGATGAAGGTGTTGGCGGTGGAGATTGTAGTCGCTGGGATATACCTGAGAGCAGGGAGCTAGCTGATACAGGACTACCTCTGATCATTACTGAGGATATTGAGGATGATGGTTTTGGCGGTGGAGATTGCAGGTGCTGGGATATAGCTGAGAGAGGGGAGCTATCTGATACAGGACTACCTCTGATCATTACTGAGGATATTGAGGATGAAGGTGTTGGTGGTGGAGATTGCAGGTGCTGTGACATAGCTGAGGCAGGGGAGCTAGCTGATACAGGACTATTTCCAATCATTACTGAGGATATTGAGGGTGAAGGTGTTAGCGGTGGAGATTGCAGGTGCTGGGATATAGCTGAGGAAGGGGAGCTAGCTGATACAGGTCTACCTCTGATCATTACTGAGGATATTGAGAATGATGGTGTTAGCGGTGTAGGTTGCAGGTCCTGGGATACGGCTAGGAGAGGGGAGCTAGCTGAATCAGGACTACCTCTGATCATTACTGAGGATATTGAGAATGAAGGTGGTAGCGGTGGAGATTGCTGGTGCTGGGATACAGCTGAGGGAGGGGAGCTAGCTGATACAGGACTACCTCTGATCATTACTGAGAATATTGAGGATGAAGGTGTTTGCAGTGGAGATTGCAGGTGCTGGGATATAGCTGAGAGAGGGGAGCTAGCTGGTGCAGGACTACCTCTGATCATTACTAATGATATTGAGGATGAAGGTGTTGGCGGTGGAGATTGCAGGTGCTGGGATATAGCTGAGGTAGGGGAGCTAGCTGATACAGGACTACCTCTGATCATTACTGAGGATATTGAGGATGAAGGTGTTGGCGGTGGAGATTGCAGGTGCTGGGACATAGCTGAGAGAGAGGAGCTAGCTGATACAGGACTACCTCTGATCATTACTGAGGATATTGAGGATGAAGGTGTTAGCGGTGGAGATTGCAGGTGCTGGGATATAGCTGACGGAGGGGAGATAGCTGATACAGGACTACCTTCAATCATTACTGAGGATATTGAGGATGAAGGTGTTAGCCGTGGAGATTGCAGGTGCTGGAATATAGCTGAGAGAGGGGAGCTAGCTGATACAGGACTACCCCTGATCATTACTGAGGATATTGAGGATGAAGGTGGTAGCGGTGGAGATTGCAGGTGTTGGGATATAGCTGAGAGAGGGGAGCTAGCTGATACAGGACTACTTCTGATCGTTACTGAAGATATTGAGGATGAAGGTGTTGGCAGTGGAGATTGCAGGTGCTGGGATATAGTTGGGAAAGGGGAGCTAGCTGATACAGTACTACCTCCAATCATTACTGAGGATATTGAGGATGAAGGTGTTAGCGGTGGAGATTGCAGGTGCTGGGATATAGCTGAGGCAGGGTAGCTAGCTGATACAGGACTATCTCCAATCATTACTGAGGATATTGAGGATGAAGGTGTTAGCGGTGGAGAGTGCATGTGCTGGGATATAGCTGGGAGAGGGGAGCTAGTTGATACAGGACTTCCTCTGATTATTACTGAGGATATTGAGGATGAAGGTGTTAGCGGTGGAGATTGCATGTGCTGGGATATAGCTCGGAGAGGGTAGCTAGCTGATACATGACTATTTCCAATCATTACTGAGGATATTGAGGATGAAGGTGTTAGCGGCGGAGATTGCAGGTGCTGGGATATAGCTGAGAGAGGGGAGCTAGCTGATACCGGACTACCTCTGATCATTACTGAGGATATTATGGATGAATGTGTTGGCGGTGGAGATTGCAGGTGTTGGGATATAGTTGGGAGAGGGGAGCTAGCTGATACAGAACTACCTCTGATCATTACTGAGGATATTGAGGATGAAGGTGGTAGCGGTGGAGATTGCAGGTGTTGGGATATAGTTGGGAGAGGGGAGCTAGCTGATACAGGACAACCTCTGATCATTACTGAGGATATTGAGGATGAAGGTGTTGGCAGTGGAGATTGAAGGTGCTGGGATATAGCTGAGAGAGGTGAGCTAGCTGATACAGGACTACCTCTGATCATTACTGAGGATATTGAGAATGAAGGTGTTAGCGGTGGAGATTGCATGTGCTGGGATATAGCTGACGGAGGGGAGATAGCTGATACAGGACTACCTCTGATCATTACTGAGGATACTGAGGATGAAGGTGTTAGCGGTGGAGATTGCAGGTGCTGGGATATAGCTGAGAGAGGGGAACTAGCTGATACATGACTACCTCTGATCATTACTGAGGATATTGAGAATGAAGGTGTTAGCGGTGGAGATTGCATGTGCTGGGATATAGCTGACGGAGGGGAGATAGCTGATACATGACTACCTCTGATCATTACTGAGGATAATGAGGATGAAGGTGTTTGCACTGAAGATTGCATGTGCTGGGAAATAGCTGAGGGAGGGTAGCTAGCTGATACAGGACTACTTCTGATCATTACTGAGGATATTGAGGATGAAGGTGTAGGTGGTGTAGATTGCAGGTGCTGGGATATAGCTGAGAGAGGGGAGCTAGCTGATACAGGACTACCTCCAATCATTACTGAGGATATTGAGGATGAAGGTGTTAGCGGTGGAGATTGCATGTGCTGGGATATAGCTGGGAGAGGGGAGCTAGCTGATAAAGGACTTCCTCTGATCATTACTGAGGATATTGAGGATGAAGGTGTTGGCGGTGGAGATTGCAGGTGCTGGGATATAGTTGGGAGAGGGGAGCTAGCTGATACAGGACTTCCTCTGATCATTACTGAGGATATTGAGGATGAAGGTGTTGGCGGTGAAGATTGCAGGTGCTGGGATATAGTTGGGAGAGGGGAGCTAGCTGATACAGGACTACCTCTGATCATTACTGAGGATATTGAGGATGAAGGTGTTAGCGGTGTAGATTGCTGGTGCTGGGATATAGCTGAGGAAGGGGAGCTAGCTGATACAGGACTACCTCTGATCATTACTGAGGATATTGAGGATGAAGGTGTTAGCGGTGTAGATTGCTGGTGCTGGGATATAGCTGAGGGAGGGGAGCTGGCTGATACAGGACTACCTCCAATCATTACTGAGGATATTGAGGATGAAGGTGTTAGCGGTGGAGATTGCATGTGCTGGGATATAGCTGGGAGAGGGGAGCTAGCTGATAAAGGACTTCCTCTGATCATTACTGAGGATATTGAGGATGAAGGTGTTGGCAGTGGAGATTGCAGGTGCTGGGATATAGCTGAGAGAGGGGAGCTAGCTGATGGAGGACTACCTCCAATCATTACTGATGATATTGAGGATGAAGGTGTTGGCGGTGGAGATTGCAGTTGCTGGGATATAGCTGGGAGAGGTGAGCTAGCTGATACAGGACTACCTCTGATCATTACTAAGGATATTGAGAATGAAGGTGTTAGCGGTGGAGATTGCAGGTGCTGGGATATAGCTGAGAGAGAGGATCTAGCTGATACAGGACTACCTCTGATCATTACTGAGGATATTGAGGATGAAGGTGTTAGCGGTGGAGATTGCAGGTGTTGGGATATAGTTGGGAGAGGGGAGCTAGCTGATACAGGACAACCTCTGATCATTACTGAGGATATTGAGGATGAAGGTGTTGGCAGTGGAGATTGAAGGTGCTGGGATATAGCTGAGAGAGGTGAGCTAGCTGATACAGGACTACCTCTGATCATTACTGAGGATATTGAGAATGAAGGTGTTAGCGGTGGAGATTGCATGTGCTGGGATATAGCTGACGGAGGGGAGATAGCTGATACAGGACTACCTCTGATCATTACTGAGGATACTGAGGATGAAGGTGTTAGCGGTGGAGATTGCAGGTGCTGGGATATAGCTGAGAGAGGGGAACTAGCTGATACATGACTACCTCTGATCATTACTGAGGATATTGAGGATGAAGGTGTTAGCGGTGGAGATTGCATGTGCTGGGATATAGCTGACGGAGGGGAGCTAGCTGATACAGGACTACCTCTGATCATTACTGAGGATACTGAGGATGAAGGTGTTAGCGGTGGAGATTGCAGGTGCTGGAATATAGCTGAGAGAGGGGAGCTAGCTGATACATGACTACCTCTGATCATTACTGAGGATATTGAGGATGAAGGTGTTTGCACTGAAGATTGCATGTGCTGGGAAATAGCTGAGGGAGGGTAGCTAGCTGATACAGGACTACTTCTGATCATTACTGAGGATATTGAGGATGAAGGTGTAGGTGGTGTAGATTGCAGGTGCTGGGATATAGCTGAGAGATGGGAGCTAGCTGATACAGGACTACCTCCAATCATTACTGAGGATATTGAGGATGAAGGTGTTAGCGGTGGAGATTGCATGTGCTGGGATATAGCTGGGAGAGGGGAGCTAGCTGATAAAGGACTTCCTCTGATCATTACTGAGGATATTGAGGATGAAGGTGTTGGCGGTGGAGATTGCAGGTGCTGGGATATAGTTGGGAGAGGGGAGCTAGCTGATACAGGACTTCCTCTGATCATTACTGAGGATATTGAGGATGAAGGTGTTGGCGGTGAAGATTGCAGGTGCTGGGATATAGTTGGGAGAGGGGAGCTAGCTGATACAGGACTACCTCTGATCATTACTGAGGATATTGAGGATGAAGGTGTTAGCGGTGTAGATTGCTGGTGCTGGGATATAGCTGAGGAAGGGGAGCTAGCTGATACAGGACTACCTCTGATCATTACTGAGGATATTGAGGATGAAGGTGTTAGCGGTGTAGATTGCTGGTGCTGGGATATAGCTGAGGGAGGGGAGCTGGCTGATACAGGACTACCTCCAATCATTACTGAGGATATTGAGGATGAAGGTGTTAGCGGTGGAGATTGCATGTGCTGGGATATAGCTGGGAGAGGGGAGCTAGCTGATAAAGGACTTCCTCTGATCATTACTGAGGATATTGAGGATGAAGGTGTTGGCAGTGGAGATTGCAGGTGCTGGGATATAGCTGAGAGAGGGGAGCTAGCTGATGGAGGACTACCTCCAATCATTACTGATGATATTGAGGATGAAGGTGTTGGCGGTGGAGATTGCAGTTGCTGGGATATAGCTGGGAGAGGTGAGCTAGCTGATACAGGACTACCTCTGATCATTACTAAGGATATTGAGAATGAAGGTGTTAGCGGTGGAGATTGCAGGTGCTGGGATATAGCTGAGAGAGAGGATCTAGCTGATACAGGACTACCTCTGATCATTACTGAGGATATTGAGGATGAAGGTGTTAGCGGTGGAGATTGCAGGTGCTGGGATATAGCTGACGGAGGGGAGCTAGCTGATACAGGACTACCTGCAATCATTACTGAGGATATTGAGGATGAAGGTGTTAGCGGTGGAGATTGCAGGTGCTGGGATATAGCTGGGAGAGGGGAGCTAGCTGATACAGAACTACCTCTGACCATTACTGAGGATATTGAGAATGAAGGTGGTAGCGGTGGAGATCGCAGGTGCTGGGATATAGCTGAGGAAGGGGAGCTAGCTGATACAGGACTACCTCTGATCATTACTGAGGATATTGAGGATGAAGGTGTTAGCAGTGTAGATTGCTGGTGCTGGGATATAGCTGAGGGAGGGGAGCTAGCTGACACAGGACTACCTCTGATCATTACTGAGGATATTGAGGATGAAGGTGTTGGCAGTGGAGATTGCAGGTGCTGGGATATAGCTGAGAGAGGGGAGCTAGCTGATATAGGACTACCTCTGATCATTACTGAGGATGAAGGTGTTGGCGGTGGAGATTGCAGGTGCTGGGATATAGCTGGGAGAGATGAGCTAGCGGATACAGGACTACCTCTGATCATTACTGAGGATATCGAGGATGAAGGTGTTGGCGGTGGAGATTGCAGTTGCTGGGATATAGCTGAGGAAGGGGAGCTGGCAGATACAGGACTACCTCTGATCATTACTGAGGATATCGAGGATGAAGGTGTTGGCTGTGGAGATTGCAGTTGCTGGGATATAGCTGAGGAAGGGGAGCTGGCAGATACAGGACTACCTGTGATCATTACTGAGGATATTGAGGATGTAGGTGTTAGCGGTGGAGATTGCAGGTGCTGGGATATAGCTGAGAGAGGGGAGCTAGCTGATACAGGACTACCTCTGATCATTACTGAGGATATTGAGGATGAAGGTGTTGGCGGTGGAGATTGCAGTTGCTGGGATATAGATGGGAGAGGTGAGCTAGCTGATACAGGACTACCTCTGATCATTACTGAGGATATTGAGGATGAAGGTGTTATCGTGGAGAGTGCAGGTGCTGGGATATAGCTGAGGGAGGGGAGCTAGCTGATACAGGACTACCTCTGATCATTACTGAGGATATTGAGGATGAAGGTGTTAGCGGTGGAGATTGCAGGGACTGTGATATAGCTGGGAGAGGTTAACTAACTGATACAGGACTACCTCTGATCATTACTGAGGATATTGAGGATGAAGGTGTTAGCGGTGGAGATTGCAGTTGCTGGAATATAGCTGAGAGAGGGGAGCTAGCTGATAAAGGATTATCTCATCATTACTGAGGATATTGAGGATGAAGGTGTTGGCGGTGGAGATTGCAGTTGCTGGGATATAGCTGACGGAGGGGAGCTATCTGATACAGGACTACCTTCAATCATTACTGAGGATATTGAGGATGAAGGTGTTAGCGGTGGAGATTGCAGTTGCTGGAATATAGCTGAGAGAGGGGAGCTAGCTGATAAAGGATTATCTCATCATTACTGAGGATATTGAGGATGAAGGTGTTGGCGGTGGAGATTGCAGTTGCTGGGATATAGCTGAGGGAGGGAAGCTAGCTGATACAGGACTACCTCTGATCATTACTGAGGATATTGAGGATGAAGGTGTTAGCGGTGGAGATTGCAGGTGCTGGGATATAGCTGGGAGAGGTGAGCTAGCTGACACAGGACTACCTCTGATCATTGCTGAGGATATTGAGGTTGAAGGTCTTAGCGGTGGAGATTGCAGTTGCTGGGATATATCTGAGGAAGGGGAGCTAGCTGATACAGGACTACCTCTGATCATTACTGAGGATATTGTGGATAAAGGTGTTGGCAGTGGAGATTGCAGGTGCTGGGATATAGCTGAGAGAGGGGAGCTAGCTGATGCAGGACTACCTCCAATCATTACTGATGATATTGAGGATGAAGCTGTTGGCGGTGAAGATTGCAGTTGCTGGGATATAGCTGAGAGAGGGGAGCTAGCTGATACAGGACTACCTCTGATCATTACTGAGGATATTGAGGATGAAGGTGTTGGTGGTGGAGATTGCAGGTGCTGGGATATAGCTGAGGAAGGGGAGCTAGCTGATACAGGTCTACCTCTGATCATTACTGAGGATATTGAGAATGATGGTGTTAGCGGTGTAGGTTGCAGGTGCTGGGATACGGCTGGGAGAGGGGAGCTAGCTGAATCAGGACTACCTCTGATCATTACTGAGGATATTGAGAATGAAGGTGGTAGCGGTGGAGATTGCTGGTGCTGGGATACAGCTGAGGGAGGGGAGCTAGCTGATACAGGACTACCTCTGATCATTACTGAGGATATTGAGGATGAAGGTGTTTGCAGTGGAGATTGCATGTGCTGGGATATAGCTGAGAGAGGGGAGCTAGCTGATGCAGGACTACCTCTGATCATTACTGATGATATTGAGGATGAAGGTGTTGGCGGTGGAGATTGCAGGTGCTGGGATATAGCTGACGGAGGGGAGCTAGCTGATACAGGACTACCTTCAATCATTACTGAGGATATTGAGGATGAAGGTGTTTGCGGTGGAGATTGCAGGTGCTGGGATATAGCTGAGAGCAGGTAGCTAGCAGATACAGGACTACCTCTGATCATTACTGAGGATATTGAGGATGAAGGTGTTGGCGGTGGAGATTGCATGTGCTGGGATATAGCTGGGAGAGGGGAGCTAGCTGATGCTGGACTACCTCTGATCATTACTGAGGATATTGAGGATGAAGGTGTTAGCGGTGGAGATTGCATGTGCTGGGAAATAGCTGAAGGAGGGTAGCTAGCTGATACAGGACTACTTCTGATTATTACTGAGGATATTGAGGATGAAGGTGTAGGTGGTGTAGATTGCAGGTGCTGGGATATAGCTGAGAGAGGGGAGCTAGCTGATACAGGACTACCTCCAATCATTACTGAGGATATTGAGGATGAAGGTGTTGGTGGTGGAGATTGCAGGTGCTGGGATATAGCTGAGAGCAGGTAGCTAGCAGATACAGGACTACTTCTGATCATTACTGAGGATATTGAGGATGTAGGCGTTGGTGGTGGAGATTGCAGGTGCTGGGATATAGCTGAAAGAGGGGAGCTAGCTGATACAGGACTACCTCCAATCATTACTGAGGATATTGAGGAAGAAGGTGGTAGCGGTGGAGATTGCAGGTGTTGGGATATAGCAGAGGCAAGGTAGCTAGCTGATACAGGACTACTTCTGATCATTACTGAGGATATTGAGGATGAAGGTGTTAGCGGTGGAGATTGCATGTGCTGGGATATAGCTGGGAGAGGGGAGCTAGCTGATACAGGACTACCTCCAATCATCACTGAGGATATTGAGGATGAAGGTGTTGGCGGTGGAGATTGCATGTGCTGGGATATAGCTGGGAGAGGGGAGCTAGCTGATGCTGGACTACCTCTGATCATTACTGAGGATATTGAGGATGAAGGTGTTAGCGGTGGAGATTGCATGTGCTGGGAAATAGCTGAAGGAGGGTAGCTAGCTGATACAGGACTACTTCTGATTATTACTGAGGATATTGAGGATGAAGGTGTAGGTGGTGTAGATTGCAGGTGCTGGGATATAGCTGAGAGAGGGGAGCTAGCTGATACAGGACTACCTCCAATCATTACTGAGGATATTGAGGATGAAGGTGTTGGTGGTGGAGATTGCAGGTGCTGGGATATAGCTGAGAGCAGGTAGCTGGCAGATACAGGACTACCTCTGATCATTACTGAGGATATTGAGGATGTAGGTGTTGGTGGTGGAGATTGCAGGTGTTGGGATAGAGCTGAGAGAGGGGAGCTAGCTGATACAGGACTACTTCTGATCATTACTGAGGATATTGAGGATGAAGGTATTGGCAGTGGAGACTGCAGGTGCTGGGATATAGTTGGGAGAGGGGAGCTAGCTGTTACAGTACTACCTCCAATCATTACTGAGGATATTGAGGATGAAGATGTTAGCGGTGGAGATTGCAGGTGCTGGGATATAGCGGAGGCAGGGTAGCTAGCTGATACAGGACTACCTCTGATCATTACTGAGGATATTGAGGATGAAGGTGTTGGCGGTGGAGATTGCAGGTGCTGGGATATAGCTGGGAGAGGGGAGCTAGCTGATACAGGACTACCTCTGATCATTACTGAGGATATTGAGGATATTGAGGATGAAGGTGTTGGCGGTGGAGATTGCAGGTGCTGGGATATAGCTGGGAGACGGGAGCTAGCTGATGCTGGACTGCTTGTTGTTTTAGCATAAGTTTCTGATGTTAACAAAAACTTTTCAGAACTTGCTGCAAATGACATAATAATAGGGAGGAGGTTCCCAAATGATTAACGTCCCTACCTCTACTTACTATTGTTTTACAAACACTACAGATAGCTTGACAATTTTTGTCAGGATATGGGTAAAAATAATTCCACACATAAGAGGTGGATTTGTTGGTCCTATGCCCAGACATGACAATGGCCTCCTGCACTTCCACAGTGGCATCCTCAATTTCTGTCATCAGTTATACTTCTGCTGCTTAACCCCATATTTGCAGAGAGAACAGAAATGGTGTAAGGCGGCTTCTCTGAAAGCTCAGGCTCACACATAGTACTCGTGGACACACTTAGACTCTCCTCAGGAATTTGTGACATTTCAGTTTCTGAACACACAGTTTGTTCTATTGACTTAGTGGTTTTAATTTTTTACACCTCTTCTAGACTCTGATGGAAAATGTAGTTCATCATCATTATGAGAGGCAGAATAAAATGCCTCACTGACAGTTTCAAAGCCACCACTCATAAATAAAGGCCAAGGCCTGAGTCTTTCTTGCCACTGTGTGTGGTGAATGGCATGTTGCCAATTTTATGTTTTCCTTTTTCTGCACTAAACTTTCCCTGTAATAAAGGTACAGTATTTTATGTTTTGTCTTCACCCCTGTAAAACATTGTTTTTTATTTATTTCAGTCCCTGCATGTTATAACTCAGCACTGCGCAGTCCCTGTACTATATAACTCAGCACTGCACAGTCCCTGCATGTTATAACTCAGCACTGCGCAGTCCCTACATGATATAATTCAGCACTGCGCAGTGCCTGCCCAATATAACTCAGCACTGTGCAGACCCTGCACGATATAACTCAGCACTGCACAGTCCCTGCATGTTATAACTCAGCACTGCGCAGTCCCTACATCAGGCATGTCCAAACTGCGGCCCTCCAGCTGTTGAGAAACTACACATCCCAGCATGCCCTGACACAGCTTTAGCATTCTCTGGCAGCAAAACTGTGTCAGGGCATGCTGGGATATGTAGTTTTACAACAGCTGGAGGGCCGCAGTTTGGACATGCCTGCCCTACATGATATAATTCAGCACTGCGCAGTGCCTGCCCAATATAACTCAGCACTGTGCAGACCCTGCACGATATAACTCAGCACTGTGAGGTACCTGTACTATATAACGCAGCACTGCACAGTCCCTGCACGATTTGACACTGCTACAGCAACACGCTATCCCTGCATGGTATAACACTGCTACAGCACAGCGCAATCCTTGCACGATATATCACTGCTACAGCACCGCGCTGTCCCTGCGTGGTATAACACTGCTACAGCACCACGCAATCCTTGCACGATATATCACTGCTACAGCACCGCGCTATCCCTGCGTGGTATAACACTGCTACAGCACAGCACAATCCCTGCGTGGTATAAGCCGCTCATAACTTTATTGTGATTACATAAACCTTTTACTTAAGCTAGCTTATCACTAAATAAAACCACACCACACACTGAAATAAAGACACGGACACAGTAGCTGGAGTTAAAGGTCAGACGATGTTTATTAATCGCTGACCAACTCTTTAAACTAATAATTGAGGCTGAATTAGAATTGAATTGAATATATATTAACTTTAGTTTGGAGGATGGCAAACAGAAAACCGCTGCCAAACACCAGCACCCGTCACCTAGATGACAAACCACCAAACCAAGGAGGGGAGTACACATACCCCGCCTCCTTCCCGCATAACCCGCATTGTGCTGGCCTTACCCCTCTTTCTCTGGCAAACGTTCGGTTCCCGCAGGGGAACGTCTAAATGTCCAACCGCAAGAAAAGGACACACCTGCCGTCCATTTAAAGAGGGAGCCCCACAATGACCACTTATGCCTGTGTGACAGCTGGTTGGCAGCGATTTCCCGCCAATCTGGCTTTCAATAGCCCACAGCAAGAACAAAAAACGTAGACGCATTCTGGGAGGGCGGGCGGGCATAAACTGAAAGGCAAGAGGGAGTCTAGCAAGATGGCCACCCCCTATATACTAACCTAAGACCCTCCTCTTCATCCTGATGCACAACCCCTTAAACCAATAGGAAAAAACCAACCGGGAAAACTGATCTGCCTAGCAACTGCTTAGTCATTTAACAACCAATCACAAAAAGTTGATCGCTTATATGGCCTCAGGCTTATGCAGCCTTCAGCTTATCTAAGCCGCTCATAACTTTATTGTGATTACATAAACCTTTTACTTAAGCTAGCTTATCACTAAATAAAACCACACCACACACTGAAATAAAGACACGGACACAGTAGCTGGAGTTAAAGGTCAGACGATGTTTATTAATCGCTGACCAACTCTTTAAACTAATAATTGAGGCCGAATTAGAATTGAATTGAATATATATTAACTTTAGTTTGGAGGATGGCAAACAGAAAACCGCTGCCAAACACCAGCACCCGTCACCTAGATGACAAACCACCAAACCAAGGAGGGGAGTACACATACCCCGCCTCCTTCCCGCATAACCCGCATTGTGCTGGCCTTACCCCTCTTTCTCTGGCAAACGTTAGGTTCCCGCAGGGGAACGTCTAAATGTCCAACCACAAGAAAAGGACACACCTGCCGTCCTTCTAAAGAGGGAGCCCCACAATGACCACTTATGCCTGTGTGACAGCTGGTTGGCAGCGATTTCCCGCCACCAAGGTTTTCCAAACCGCCACCGCCATCCGCAAACAGAACCTTAACCAACCAGAAACTAACTAGCTCTAACGAAAAAGACCGAAAATATCTTCCAGAAAAAACTGCACTCCTTCCGGAGAAAGGTGAACCCCATCGTCTCTATAGAACTGCCTGTTCCGCAGCACCAGCAGAGGATGCTTAATTGCCACTCCGCCTATGGCCTTGACAAACAGAGACACCGTCGAGTTCACCTTTTTGCGTGCTTTCTCCAGCGCCGAGAAACGCACCGCACCACGCCAATGGAAACGGGGCACCATTTCCGACCAGACAATGCATACCCCAGGCCAGTGACAACGTATCGCCACCACATCCGCCTTTATAGACAAAATCAAGTCTATGCCTTTAACTCGGCCCAGATCATTACCACCCAGATGAATGATAATACAACTGGGGCGACCCCAGCGGCGCTCCCTAGAAAAAAGGACGCGCAACAAATCACCCCATAACATGCCCCTAACACCTAACCATCTAAATTGCCGGGACCCAAAAATCTCAGTCGCCCTAGATGCCATGGGATGTTTCTCCGCCCAAAAAACATATGAATGACCAACCATCCATATGTGGTCTCCAAAATTGCTGACAGCTGTAAAAGAAAATATCCTAATGTCAGATTATGCACATAATCTGTAATTTAAACACAACGTAACCAATAAAACCCAAGTGAAGGAGAAAACTCAAAAAACCTCCCGTGGACCTTGGTAGAACAGCCAATTGAAATTAGGCCCCCTCGGAGGAAAAATTTTAAAAATTCGCTTCACACCCTCGATTCCTGAACGGTAAGCGTTCAAAAACCGACGAGTAAACACGTTTTTGGGTTAGCGCAACAGGCGCACTTATAACTTATCTATACGGACATAGGACTTATAGGAGGCCGACTTCCAGCGACCCAACTCCCGAATAGCCGCTGGTGATGAACCAGCGGCCGCCGCATGGGTAGCCGCCCCAATCCGAAAGGAATGAGTACCGAAGTCCGCCTCCTGCAAGCCCAACGCCGTCAAACATTTCTTGAACACCGATGAGAACTGAAACTTTGTCAGAGGGTCCAACTGCGCGTGCACCAGCAACTGGTTGCCCCCCGGAGGTCTTAACCGCACATACTCTTGCGTCAACCGCAGCGGGCAAACGCCCATACCTCCCTGAGCCTCCAAGGACAACCAGCGACCCCGACCTGTTTGATCTGTCTTGGACCGCACAATCCTACAGAGCAACAGGCCCTCCTGCAAGCGCACATTCTCGTAGAGCAGACCCGATTCCCGGGACGCCTTGCTGCTCGCCACTAGCTCGCTCACCCGAAAAGCCCCGAAAAAGGCCAGGGCATACGCGCTACTAAACAATGCCACCTCAAATTCCGAGGACGCAATCCGAGGTAGCACACGCAGCAATTCCGCTAGCAGCTGCAACGTTATAGGCCTACGTGAATCCGCAGGCGCCGGGTGCAACCTAGCCCAACCTTTCAGCGCTCTGGAAAGGACAAACGACCCCGTGGGGTCCGTTGTCCCGTGGAGTCGCGAGTGAAAGGCGATGCCCGCAAGGGCAGTAGCCATGGCCGCTTTTGACCTACCGTTTTGGTAATGCTCCCAAACAAAGGTCAACAGGGCGTCGGCCGAGGACTCACCTGCTACCCCGTACCTACTCTGAAAGGCTGACCAATCCCGCCATGCAGCATCATACGCTCGTAGCGTAGAGGGAGCCAGTGCACCCCTGGCCAACGCCGTTAAACCGCTTCGACCATCTGCCAGACAGAAGGTGGGCACTGTAACCCCTCTGCCTCCGCTCCCGGAACCAACGTCCTGAATTTGTCAAACTGGAACCGGGACAATGCATCCGCAATTCCATTGTCAACTCCAGGTACGTGGCGAGCCCTAAAATTAATATTGCGCTGCAAACAAACCAACACTAAATGCCTTAGCAATCGCAGCGCCTGCGGAGATGAGGAACGCTGGTTATTAATCGCATGCACTACCCCTAAGTTGTCGCAAAGAAACAAAATGTCCCTATTTGCGAACCGTCCGGCCCATAACTCAAGCGCCACTAAGATCGGGAACAATTCCAGCAGAAGCAGGTTCTTGGTAAACCCACGCGTTACCCAAGATGCCGGCCAGGCCGCAGCGCACCATGAGCCAGCGAAGAACGCGCCGAAACCTCGACTGCCTGAAGCATCCGTGAACAACTGCAGCTGCTTACTGGAACAACAAGGAGCGGGCCACAACACTTCCCTGTTGAAGGACACCAGGAACGAGACCCAAATCCGCAAATCATCCTTGATCTCGCGGGAAAGGTACACGGAGTGATTCTGTCGAAGCGTCCCCGCGGTTGCCCGCTCAAGTTTGCGACAGAAAATCCTACCCATGGGGATAATCCGACACGCAAAATTGAGAGAACCAAGCAAGGACTGCACCTGTTTAAGCCGAACCCTGCGTTTTCCTAAACAGTCTGTAATCAAACCCAATAGTTTCCGCACCTTATCCTCGGGCAAGCGACAGCACCCCCCTACCGTGTCAATCTCGATACCTAAATAGCTAAGACAAGTGCAAGGACCCTCGCACTTATCCTGCGCAACCGGTACCCCTAAAGCGCAGAATAACGACCTGGCCACCGAGAGAATGTCCCCACAGACCGAACTGTCTCCGGGGCCTACAAAAAGAAAGTCATCCAGGTAGTGAGCCACCCCCATCTGCCCGGAGGCGGTCTGGACGCACCAGTGCAAAAACGTGCTAAAGCACTCAAAGTAGGCGCAGGAGACAGAGCAACCCATGGGGAGACACCGATCGACGTAGAATTCGCCCCCTATTTTGAAACCCAGAAACCGCAGGGAATCTGGGTGTAGCGGGAGTAGCCGAAAGGCCGACTCCACGTCCAATTTTGCCAACAGACTCCCCGGACCACAATCCCGCACTAATCGCAGCGCGTCGTCAAACGACTGATATCGAACTCTGCATTGGGCTTCCGGGATAGCGTCGTTGACCGACAGCCCCGGCGGGTGCGACAAGTGCTGTATCAAACGAAACTTACCTATGGCCTTCTTGGGCACTACCCCTACTGGGGAAATGCACAAGGAGGGCAACGGGGAAAGGGCGTAGGGCCCAGCCATGCGCCCCAGCCCAATCTCCCCGTCAACCTTCCGCCGGACTTCCTGCGGGAATTCCCGAGCCGATCTCAAATTCTGGCGTGCAACCACATACACCGAATCCGGGATTGGCAAACGAAAACCGTGCTGAAAGCCCTGCAAGAGAAACGATGCCGCCGACTCATCGGGGTACAAGGTAAGCCAGCGCTGCAACTCGGGAACTATAATCGGGGAGAAGGCCTTACTTGCCAATTCCACCGGCCTCGGTGGAAGCGGCAGGCTTACCGCCTGTCGCCGCGGTGCATTCCTTGGCCGGGTGACTGGCTCCGCACAACCTGCATGAGTGGCGAAAACGACAGCCCGTTCCTTTGCCGCATTTGCCGTCGTTGTAGGCAAAGCACTTGCCTTTTCCCGTCAATCGAGAAGCCACCGCCCCGGCCGCCCCGGGCTTCTTGGCCGTGACGTCCGGGGTGGGTTTGACCTGCTGCGTGACCTCCAACCACACCTCAACATCCTTAAAACCCGCGGGCAGGATGGGGTTGCCATCCTGATTGCGACGAAACTTCTCGTCGTAATCCCGCCACGCGGAACCCTTGGATTTTAAGTACATATCGTGTACTAAAAACAAATATTTCACCAAGTTGGCATATTCCGCGGGACGCGATTCCGTGTAGCAAGCCATGAACACCAAAAACCCACGCAGCCACTGGTGAAAATTGCGAAACGCATTTTCCCCAATACCACCCGGTTTCTTGGCCGCGTCAAAACCCTGCCGCATTTCCTCTGTAAGGGTGAATATGTCTACATACTTCCCCTTACGTATTTTTTCCCGCAGGCGCTTACGAACCCCTCTTGTCACTGCCGTGTTGGCGCAATGTACCATCTCGCCGTAACGGGGAGGGTCGGAGGGGACCACCTGCGCAGGAGCGGCCACCTTGTGCGCCTCCTTGGCCATTCGCCGCGCGATGAGCCTAGCTAATTTACGCGGGCGCCGCGGAGAGCCGGATGATACGCTGCTAGAAGACGAGGAACTACAAGTTGAAACGTGTAAAGGAATATTTAGCTCACCGGAGTTTGAAGGACCCGGAACCGCGTCGTCCGCTGCACCCGCCTCCGCTGATGGCCGTACCTCCACGTTCGCAGTCGCGCTTGTCTGTGACCTTTGCCTCGTGACGGGCGTAGCCCCTGAATTAGACGGAACCTGCAAGGGAGAAAAAGAGGGGACAACCGGCACCGGGGGAACCAGAACATCATTAACACTTGTCCGCAAATGCGGAGGCGGAGAGCCCGTCCCCCCGTTCCGTGGCGGATGGCCGCCCGGCAGCTGCAGGGAGGGGGCCCCCGCCGAGGTGTACCCGATCGACTGCGTAAAGGCTGACCCGCTCACTGCACCGAAACTCGCGGGGTAAGACGGCCGCCACGCCGTATGCGGCGGGCAGCCGCCCGCCCCCGCCCATCCGTATGACGCCGGAAGGAACTGAGGGGGCGCCGCGAGAGGGGGCCAACTCTGTGCCACCTGATACCCACCGCCCGGTGCCTGCCCTGACTGCAGGCCGGCAAAGGCCGGCAAGGGCACCGCGACTCGGGGGCCACCGACCGACCACGTGGACTGCACGCCGGCGCCCGCGCTGGCCCCGTGCGGGGAAAACTGTGTGCCGGACACGGTCATGAAGCCCATGGAAGGCATGCTGGCGGCTAAGGGGAATGCTGGAGCCGGAGGCCACGCAAAACCCCCGGGGAAGGACTGGCTCCCCGCGAAGCCTTGCTGCGCTGCTACCGAAAGCGCCCCGCCGGGCGTCATATAAGCCGCCGAGACGGATGTCTGTGTGGACCCAAACTGAAAAAGACCGGGAAGGGCGTGGAGAGGGGTTTGAAAACCGACGAGCGGGGGCGCCGTTAATGGCGTCGGGGCGTCTGACACCCAGGAGGAGCCCGAGCAGGCCACCGAGGCCGGGGGAAAACCCTGCCATGTGACTGCCGCCGGGGCGGGTGTGGCGGCCGCCGCTGCCACGTCCCCCGCCCCGGCGACACTAGGCCCAAACGGCCCAATATTATTTAAATTGAGGTGCGGTGTGCTAAACCCCCCGCTGGAGGGGGGTAGTATGGGGCCCTGTATTGTCCCGGGGACAGCGGGAGCCGCTACCCGCTGCCCTGGGCTCATATCCCCCAGCTGCATATTGACCCCCCCCTCGCCCCCCGCAGCTCTGCCGCGGCCGTCCGGCACAGCTTGTGCCCCCAGGACGCCGCCGAGAGCCGACCGCGGGGATGGAGGAGGAGGGCCGGAGGCACTTATGGAAGGAGGGAGGGAAGTCGATTCGCCCGCGGGAGGCGCCGGGGAGCGCGGCCCAGCCGGACCGCGCGCACCCGCGCCACGTGCAGAGCGGCCGCCGGCCGCCGGAGGGGAAGTGCTGCAGACGCCCGAGGCAGGAGGGAGAGGAGAGGCCCGTCCCGCTGCGAGCGCCGGGACGCGCGGCCCGGCCGAGCCGCGCGCATCGGCACCACGTGACGAGCGGCCGCTGGCCGCCCGTCTCCGTGCGGCAGGGGAGCGGGCTGTAACTGCCCGTCCCCGCCGCCTGTCTGAAACAGGGGGAAGTCCTCTCTGTGGCGCAACGCTCGGGGAGCGGGAGCGGAAGGCGCTCCCCGCATCCACGAGGCGCCGGGGGGGGGGGAGCTGCACGTTTTGGACGAGGCATGGTAGAGGGGGGAGAATCTGCAAAAGTAGACAATGACACGCAGAGAGGGGGCACAGCACTGTATAATGCCCTAGAGAAGGCAAATGAAATTCAAAAAAAAAACAAAAACAATTTACAGGCAGTGAAAATAAGCAATAGTACTTATCCTTCCTGGGGCATAAACTGAAAGGCAAGAGGGAGTCTAGCAAGATGGCCACCCCCTATATACTAACCTAAGACCCTCCTCTTCATCCTGATGCACAACCCCTTAAACCAATAGGAAAAAACCAACCGGGAAAACTGATCTGCCTAGCAACTGCTTAGTCATTTAACAACCAATCACAAAAAGTTGATCGCTTATATGGCCTCAGGCTTATGCAGCCTTCAGCTTATCTAAGCCGCTCATAACTTTATTGTGATTACATAAACCTTTTACTTAAGCTAGCTTATCACTAAATAAAACCACACCACACACTGAAATAAAGACACGGACACAGTAGCTGGAGTTAAAGGTCAGACGATGTTTATTAATCGCTGACCAACTCTTTAAACTAATAATTGAGGCCGAATTAGAATTGAATTGAATATATATTAACTTTAGTTTGGAGGATGGCAAACAGAAAACCGCTGCCAAACACCAGCACCCGTCACCTAGATGACAAACCACCAAACCAAGGAGGGGAGTACACATACCCCGCCTCCTTCCCGCATAACCCGCATTGTGCTGGCCTAACCCCTCTTTCTCTGGCAAACGTTCGGTTCCCGCAGGGGAACGTCTAAATGTCCAACCGCAAGAAAAGGACACACCTGCCGTCCTTCTAAAGAGGGAGCCCCACAATGACCACTTATGCCTGTGTGACAGCTGGTTGGCAGCGACTTCCCGCCAATCTGGCTTTCAAATAGCCAACTATAAAAATCAACAAACCGTAGCTGAAATC